>NC_043992.1:42207532-42212532 GCF_902150065.1 Myripristis murdjan | reverse complement strand
TTTTCAATGTAGCCTCACCAGAGCCATGTGCCGCTGCAGGGGGCGGAGCAGGAAGTCAGCAACATCGTGTCCTGCTGCCCTACCTTGCCTCTGATTGGTTCTTAGTCAGTGATGTCACTCCGCCTTCGGTTGTCTCCTGCTGAGGAGAGAGCGACAAAAAACAGATGTAAGATGGTGGAGTGAGCCCAAACTCATGGAAGAACTTTTCACTCCAATTCAATTCAATTAATCTTTGTTGTCTACTTTTTCTGTGCAAAAGGTAAAAATTTGTCCTTGGCTTGCACGTGCAGATAAAATGTATACAAAAACAGCACATTTGAATAATGAAAAATCAAAATCATAATCAAAACAGGAGAATCCTCTGGATGCTGCAGGCTGATCTTGGCACTGCTGCTGCTTCTCTGGATGTCAGAACGTCTCAGGCGGTCTGGGCTGCTGTGGAAGCAGGAGGACAGAGCTGCTTCTGCTCGGCCCCAAAAAAATCACCATTATCAGCTTCAGAATTTCACTAAGCTTGAAATCCATCAGCCTGGAAAACCTGTTTATTGCGTCATTTATCACTTTAAAGTCCAAATTTAACAGTTTAATGCTTTAGTATCACACGGTTCCAACCTTCTGTGTTTCACACTTCATCAGGACTCGAGGCCGAGCACATCATGACAGCAGGTTGTTCTTTAAAAAGTTTCTCTACAGCACCATGTTCTAATGATGACTGGAACCATTTTCATTCTAGTCAGACTGGATCGTCCGCTGTTAAAAATCAGCAATATCAGTTGTAGGAACAACTGAAACTTGCAAACTTGCAGGGACATTGATGAGCTGACTGACGTGGTCAGTAGCTATGTGACTTTTTGTGGAGACTGTGTGATTCCAAAAAATCAGTGAAAATATTTCCAAACAGCAAACCCTGGGTCTCTAAACCACTGAAAAACCTGTTTAACAAAAAAGAAAGGCATTCTGAGAAGAAAACCTTGCAGAACTGAACTTGCTCAAAAGGGAGATCAAGAATGAAATAAAAAAGGCGAAAATGAACTATAAGGAGAAGCTGGAAAATGATCTTGCCAACAATAGACTGGGCTCTGCTTGGAATGGTTTAGAAACTATTGTTGGTTCTGAAACCAAGAGCAACAAGAAGGTGGCTCTTGCTGGTTTTAACTCTGATAATCAATTAGCAAATGAGTTCAATAAGTTTTACCTCAGGTTTGACTGCTTTGATTTTAGCAATGAGATTTTAAACCTGAAAAACAAATTATCCTGTCCTGGCCACGCTCCGTTTGATGTCTTCTCTGTGGCCAAATCTTTTAAACACTCTAAAGTTGGAAAAACCCAGGGCCCTGATAACATATGCGGTCGACTTCTTTGCTCCTGTGCAGAACAATTAGCACCTATTTTTTATTACATCTTCCAGCTTTCTTTTAATCAGCAGAGGGTACCTAGGTGCTGGAAGCAGTCTACAGTGATACCCGTGGCGAAAATCAATCACCCCAAAGTTTTTAATGACTTTAGACCCGTGGCTCTGACTTCCCTTGTTATGAAGTCCCTTGAAAAATTGATAAAGAGAGATCTTCTTACTAAGATTGAACACCTTCTTGACCCCTTACAGTTCGCCTACAGGGCTGGTCGTGGAGTTGAGGATGCCACTGCCACTTTATTAAACTGGGTTTTAAAACATCTTGAAGACACCAAAAATCACGCAAAGTTGCTATTTGCAGATTTTTCATCTGCTTTTAACACTATACAGCCCCACATTTTAATCGATAAACTTCTTAACAATTTTAATCTAGATTTTAACACTGTAGGCTGGATCCTGGATTTTTTAACTGCCAGAACACAGAGAGTGAGGGTGAATGGATGCATGTCGGGGGAGCTGTCATCTTCCACTGGGTCTCCCCAGGGCTGTGTCCTCTCCCCTCTCCTCTATAGTCTTTATACTGATGATTGCCGTAGCCGGCATGAGAACAGATTCATGTTAAAATTTGCAGATGATTCTGTAATAGTCAGTCTCCTTAAGGACAACGAGTATTCCCATGGCTCTGTGGTTGATGATTTCGTGGACTGGTGTGACAAGGCCTTCCTGCAATTAAATGTACAAAAAACTAAGGAAATATGCATTGACTTCAGACAGAAGCCCCATAATCCCAACCAGAAAACCATTATCAAAGGCCACACAGTACACACTGTTGTGAGCTATGAATATCTTGGGACAATCTTGGACAATAAGCTAAATTTTACCTGCCACTCAGACAATCTACAAAAAAAAGGCCAGCTACGACTGTCCTGTCTGAGGAAACTCTTCAAGTTTCGTATTGACCCTGATGATTTTATTTTATAAATCATACATCGAATCTGTACTGACCCTCTCTCTCCTCTGCTGGTTTGGCAACCTTAACATCAGATCAAAAAATGCACTGAGCAGAGTAATTAATACAAGCAGTAAAATATTGGGAGTTCATCAAAGCTCACTTGCAGATTTGTTCAACAGACAGGTACTGAGGAAAGCCAATGCCGTTCTTTCTGATGACTTCCATCCTTTACACTCTGAGTTCCAGCTGTTGCCGTCTGGATCTCGGCTCAGATTTCCTAGTATCAAAAGCAACAGGTACAAGCACTCCTTTGTCCCTTCAGCCATTTCTCTCTTGAACTCCGGACGGGAGAGGAGTCGTACCTGATTGATTGATTGTATTATTGATTTATTGATTATTATGGGATTGTTTGACTGATTTTGTATGATTATGTTATTTATACAGAAATTGCTGTTTGCACTGATTGCACTTTCCCCATCATGCATGGGTGTTGCTTCTGACGCTGTTGCTGTTGTGCCAGTATACACTGTATTCTCTTAAACCTTTTATGCCTTTATGCTCTCTATGTCTTGTATGTTTTAAATGTTGTTCACTGCTTGCTGCAACAACAATTGCCCTACGGGGACACAAATAAATTTGAACTTGAACTTGAACTTGATATATATCTATCAATCTATCTATCTATCTATCTATCTATATAGATAGATAGATAGATTGACTGATAGATATAGATATAGATATACATATAGATATAGATATAGATATAGATAGATAGATATTTGTGTAATTCAGTAAAAAATTAATGCAACTTGTTTTGGTGAGAATAAAGCAGTTATGTGATGGCTGTTCTAAGAAAATTTCATTTTTAAAAAAGGCTCAGGATTACAAGAATTCGGACCAAAAAAAAAAAAAAATTTATTTGTAAATAGTTGTTCTGCCATCAAACCCGGGAGCACTGAGGAGATCCAAAATCCACTTCGATTTTAAGTTTTCCAGATCACCTGTTTAAGGTCACATCATTTATCATTCATAGTTTTTGAGTTTGACAGCACACATAAGCCACTAATATTATGTGTATGATGGACCACATACACTGCATGAAGCGGTCCAGCTGGTGTCACAACAGGAGCGTGGGTTCGAGTCCCCTGTCAGCTAAGAGCTGTGTTCATGTTCAAGTACGATTACTGCAACGTTTTCCTGACCTGAACCACGATGATCTTCAACGAATGTCAACCACGAAGGCTCGGTGGCTAATGGAGCCAATGAAGCAAAAACAAGTGGCTAAAGTAACTGACGAGCTAACAGTAGCTGGCATAATAACCAGAGTACTCACATGTTATAATAACCAGAGTAACATGTTATAATAACCAGATTACTAACATGTTATAATAACCAGAGTAACATGTTATAATAACCAGAGTAGTAACATGTTATAATAACCAGAGTAACATTTTAAAACAACCAGAGTACTAACATGTTAAAATAACCAGAGTAACATGTTATAATAACCAGAGTAATAACATGTTATAATAACCAGAGTAACATTTTAAAATAACCAGAGTACTAACATGGTATAATAACCAGAGTACTAACATGTTATAATAACTAGAATAACATGCTATAATAACCAGAGTAACATGTTAAAATAACCAGAGTAACATGTTAATAACCAGAGTACTAACATGTTAATAACCAGAGTACTAACATGTTATAATAACCATAGTAACATGTTCTAATAACCAGAGTACTAACATGTTATAATAACCAGAGTAACATGTTAAAATAACCAGAGTACTAACATGTTTTAATAACCAGAGTAACATGTTAAAATAACCAGAGTACTAACATGTTATAATAACCAGAGTACTAACATGTTTTAATAACCAGAGTACTAACATGTTATAATAACTAGAGTAACATGTTAAAATAACCAGAGTAACATGTTATAATAACCAGAGTAACATGTTAAAATAACCAGAGTAACATGTTAACAGCCAGAGTACTGACATGCTATAATAACCAGAGTACTAACATGTTATAATAACCAGAGTAACATGTTCTAATAACCAGAGTACTAACATGTTATAATAACCAGAGTAACATGTTAAAATAACCAGAGTACTAACATGTTTTAATAACCAGAGTAACATGTTAAAATAACCAGAGTACTAACATGTTATAATAACCAGAGTACTGACATGTTATAATAACCAGAGTACTAACATTTTATAATAACAGGAGTAACATGTTAAAATAACCAGAGTAACATGTTATAATAACCAGAGTAACATGTTAAAATAACCAGAGTAACATGTTAACAGCCAGAGTACTGACATGCTATAATAACCAGAGTACTAACATGTTATAATAACCAGAGTACTAACATGTTAAAATAACCAGAGTAACATGTTAAAATAACCAGAGTAACATGTTATAATAACCACAGTACTAACGTGTTATAATAACCACAGTACTAACATGTTATAATATCTAGAATAACATGTTATAATAACCAGAGTAACATGTTAATAGCCAGAGTACTAACATGTTATAATAAACAGAGTAACATGTTCATAGCCAGAGTACTGACATGCTATAATAACCAGAGTACTAACATGTTATAATAACCAGAGTACTAACATGTTAAAATAACCAGAGTACTAACACGTTATAATATCTAGAATAACATGTTATAAT
>NC_043992.1:42190032-42202532 GCF_902150065.1 Myripristis murdjan | reverse complement strand
GGAACCAGTCGCCACAAAGAGTTATCAGAGGTGGTGTAACATATTATCATCACACATAATGTTTCATAATGAGGTCGGCCGGGTGCGACAGTAACAGTGGAACTCGGTTCCCGTCGTTCAGGTGAATAAATTTGCTCCTGCAGACCACAGCAGCAGATTGACGTCTTCATTTTGGAAGAGAACCGTTCCACTTGTTCTCTCCTCAGGAACCTGGAGGATCTATAGGAACCATAGGCCGTGGTCTGCATCCTGTGTGTGTGTGTGTGTGTGTGTGTGTGTGTGTGTGTGTGTGTGTGTGTGTGTGAAAGCAGCCTGCATGCTGGTTGGAAGATCGCTGACTGCTTCCGTCGTCTGATTGGACACCAGCTGCTCTCTTCTTCTTCATCTTCTTTTTGATGTTCCAGCATAAAGCTGACTGCCCCATGGAATTGTGGGAAATCTGCTTTATCTCCTCCGTCTCGCAGCATTCCTCACTGTGTGTGTGTGTGTGTGTGTGTGTGTGTGTGTGTGTGCATCACTGACAGCAAACAGCACACAGCCAATCAGACAGCTGGATGTGTAAACAGCTGCCAGTCACACGTTTAGCTGTGTCCTCTGTTAATGCAGGTGTGTGTGTGTGTGTGTGTGTGTGTGTGTGTGTCTGTACATGGTGGTATTGCTGGTGGAACAGCTGAGATTGTCTGATAACATTCAACATCTCTCTCTCTCTCTCGCGCGCACACAGATTAGTAGGTCAGACTCCACGTCATTGAAATGTGTTCTGATTGGACAGCCATCTGATCCGACATCTGACTGTTTATTGTCTTACACACACACACACACACACACACACACACACACACACACACACACACACACACACACCTTAATAACTATTCCTTTATCACAATGGAAGTTTCAATAAATAATTCACACCTTGCACAGACGTTTCAGGGATTCCTCATTTTTGCTGAGGACCCCGGGATGACCCTAAAGGACCCTGCAGGGTCACAGAGCCCACTTTGAAAGCCCCTGGTCTTTGCAAGGCCAGTTCCTCTCATTCAGTTTCCATCTCAAATCAGACAGGCAGATCAGCAGGATGTGAATGTAGAGCAGGGATACCACTGGCCGCCTACCCACAATGCCACACTGCAGCCAGAGCGTGTCGAGGCAACCATCTTATCAGCTGCAGCAGGAGCTCCCAGACAGGAATGGAGATAACAGAGGATCAGATGGTGTGCCCGTCTGTCTGAAGGAGCAGCAGACAGGATTATCAGGCAGATAGTGGCAGACAGACAGTTTCTCTTGCAGCTGTTTTTGTTTCCATGTGCAGAAGCATCGAGCTCCTGCCCGGTTTCCAGGGAACACACTGGCGTCACATGACAGACCCGACAAAACATCTCAAAACATCCTGGGAGTACATTACAAACACAGGCAGGCAGTGCTGCCTTGCTCAGAGGCTCAGAGGGTCAGAGACTCAGAGACTCAGAGGTCTGAGGGTCTGAGGGTCAGAGACTCAGAGGGTCTGAGACACAGAGACTCAGAGACTCAGAGGGTCTGAGACACAGAGACTCAGAGACTCAGAGGGTCTGAGACACAGAGACTCAGAGACTCAGAGGGTCAGAGGGTCTGAGGTCTGAGGGTTAGAGACTCAGAGGGTCTGAGGGTCAGATGGTCTGAGACTCAGAGACTCAGAGGGTCTGAGGGTCAGAGCCTCAGAGACTCAGAGACTCAGAGGGTCAGATGGTCTGAGACTCAGAGACTCAGAGGGTCTGAGGGTCAGAGACTCAGAGGGTCTCAGGGTCAGAGACTCAGAGACTCAGAGGGTCTGAGACTCAGAGACTCAGAGGGTCTGAGACTCAGAGACTCAGAGGGTCTCAGGGTCAGAGACTCAGAGGGTCTGAGGGTCAGAGACTCAGAGGGTCTGAGGGTCAGAGACTCAGAGACTCAGAGGGTCTGAGGGTCTGATGGTCTGAGACTCAGAGGGTCTGAGGGTCAGAGACTCAGAGGGTCTGAGGGTCAGAGGGTCTGAGGGTCTGAGGTCTGAGGGTCAGAGGGTCTGAGGGTCAGAGGTCTGAGGGTCTGAGGGTCAGAGGTCTGAGGGTCTGAGGGTCAGAGGTTCAGTTTGTTTTGCTTTGCTTCGCTGGCTCCATTCTTTGTTTGATTCATATCAGTTTTGTTTGATTTGGTTTTGATCTGTTTGGTTTGGTTCTTTTCAGCTGGATTTAGTTTGGGTTTGTCACTGCAGCAGCAGAGAACAGGATCCAGATCAGACCAGATCCAGAACAGATCCAGAATAGATTCAGAAAGTCCAACCAGAAAACTCAGCACAGGTTCTCCTCACCAGCTGGCACTCCTCTTGACTGAGCGTCTCTTCTCCTGCTGTCCCTGTCAGAGTCTGTCCTCTCAGATGACTGACGCACCAGAACAAACACAAACATTATGGTTCTGAAATGTTCCTCTCTGACAGATTCTTCTCTTCTCTTCTCTTCTCTTCTCTTCTCTTCTCTCCTCTTCTCTTCTCTTCTCTTCTCTTCTCTTCTCTTCTCTTCTCTTCTCTATTTGTGTCTGTTTGTTCACATTCTCATTCACAAACACAGAAACCCTCTGACTTCCTCCTCACACAGAGATGTGCAGATGAAGAGAAAACTAAAGTTCCTGTTTCCTGTTTCCTGTCTCTGCAGGTGTGTCACTGCAGCGGGACAGCGGCATGTCACTGCGATGGGGTCAAAGGTCAAAAGGTGAGCAGAGGTTCAGATCAATGCAATAGGTCAGTTTCATGTCAACAGGGCTCCTTACTGATGACATCAGCAAAACTGAAGCCACTTCAATGCCATATTGGTATGCTCAACGCTGTCACACTTTACAACAGAGAATTTACAATCGCTCAATCTATAATCTAGAATTTGTAATCTGTAATCTGTAGCTGTGTGTGTGTATGTGTGTGTGTGTGTGTGTGTGTGTGTGTGTGTGTGTGCGTGCGTGTGTGTGAAATCTTCACCCTTAAATAGTTCGCCACTTCCCATTTTCTTGTAAATTTTCTTTTTCTTTTTTTTTTTTTTTACCGCTAATTTTCTTTTAACTTCCTTGCAGCTTAGTTTTATTTTGAGGTAATGTTTTGCTAATTTACTCCATTTATTACTGATTTTTTTTTTTTTTTTTTTTTGAGTGGGTTGAACATTTATTTGAACTCTGCTGCCCACTGGTGGTGAAATTCTGTCACAGCAGAATTACATCTATTAACTACAGACAAAATCCCAGGAATTAACCTGCTAATGAGGGTCTAATTAGGTCTAAAGAGGTGTAATGAGGGTCTAGTGGGGGTCCAGCTTGGGTCTAGTGGGGGTCCAGCAGGGGTCTAGTGGGGGTCCAGCTTGGGTCTAGTGGGGGTCCAGCTTGGGTCTAGTGGGGGTCCAGCAGGGGTCTGATGAGGGTAACCCTGTTGCTCGGCTGCTGTTGTGAAAGACAGACCACCCAGGTGTGAGGTCTTTGATCTCAGCAGGGCTTTAAGCGTTCATGAGCATGATGATGATGATGATGATGATGATGATGATGATGATGTTGATGATGATGATGATGATGATGATGTGCTGCTTTTCATCCTGGATAAAAGCCGGTTCCTCTCGGCTGAGCTTGAATTGTGGTTTTGCTGAATAGATCTGGCCTGCAGCCAGATACTGTCACACACCTGTGTTTACCTGCCTGCTAACAGCTCTACTAGCAAATCAGCTAATCCAGGATCTGCTCTGACCCGCAGGGCGAGCCAGGTTACCCTGGGTATGATGGACTTCCCGGGGTGGTTGGTTACCCAGGAAATGAGGGCCATCCTGGGCCCCCCGGAGCCAAGGTGCCATTAATATAATTTAACCCTATAAAGCCTGAACTATGAAAGAATTGGCAGAAAATTCCAGTTTTTTGAAATTGAACCCTTTATTTAGTCCTACAACAAAATTTATATATAAAAATAAAAAAATAAAAAAAATATGGTATTACACAACCTTTCTGGTGTATGATATACACCAGAAATGTTCAAGTACATGATATGTACTTGAAGTGCCAATGATATGGTCCAGGGTGAAAAGGGGAAGTGTTCAAAGGTATACAACAGTATTTTGGTCAAGTATTGATTAAACTGAAAACGAAAAACGGAATTGAAAATGTGTATCATATATGATACAAATGGCTTTATAGGGTTAACTCAGTTTATGTGCTGCTGTATTCAGTACTGTATGTTGCACTGTATGCAGTGCTGTGTATAGAACTGTATTTAGTACTAGATGTAGTATTGTATGTAGGGCTGTATGTAGTGCTGTATGCAGTACTGTATGTAGTGCTGTATGCAGTGCTGTTTACAGTGTTGTATACAGTACTGTATGTAGTACTGTACTGTTAGTACTGTTTAGAAACTACTACCTAAAATACTTCCCTATCAGCTGTGTACATTAATTAGATGTTATGTTGTCTGTTTGTATTGTTGGCTGTATGCTAGTCGTGTATTAGCTAAATGCTAGCTTTGCTGTTCACAGGGCCAGCAGGGGGCAGCAGGAAGCCCAGGATATAAAGGCTCTCGGGTAGGTCTTCTTCTTCTTCTTCTTCTTCTTCTTCTTCTTCTTCTTCTTCTTCTCCTATTGGTTGGCCTTTGAGGAGCATCTCACCTATAACCTATAATGTTCTGTCTGTCTGTCTGTCTGTCAGACAGACAAGTACTAAAAGGTCTCTTCTCTTCCTGTCAGGGTCTTCCAGGAGAGCCAGGTTTCCCAGGACCACCTGGACAGCCAGTAAGACACACACACACATACTCAATCATGCAAAGTTTCTGTTTCTGATCTACAAAATGTTAGAAAATATGGATAAAGTATTGATCTGCTGCCAGGGAATACCGGGTCGAGAGGGAGCCATTGGCCGACCAGGACTCCCAGGATGCAATGGGACAAAGGTACAGCTAATCTACACCATTCAGGACCAGTCCAGAATGCACACTGAGTGCTTGCTTGCTTGCTTGATTGAATGATTGATTGATTGATTGATTGACTGACTGTTGGTTTGTTCCAGGGGGACATGGGGTACCCTGGTTTCCCAGGAATCACAGGACCTGTTGGCCTGCCGGTAAGTCCCACCTACTTCCTGTGAAAAAACTGTCTTAGGCTGTGAGTGGCTGTCATGTTCACTGAGACTCCAGACCATAATAATCCAGCCTTGCATATTGGATTTTTCTATTTTGCAGGGTCTTCCAGGACTACAAGGAGCAAAGGTAGGCGAGAACACTTGCTCTGAGTTACCTGCTTTTTTATTTAACATGGAAGACAAGCACCTGAAAGTGCAGTACACATAACAGTACAGAATTATCTACAGAAAACAGTCTGTACAGATTACTGTGCAGAGAATAACTGATAGAGCGTTCTATAGAGAAAAATCTATAGAAAACATCTGAACATCTATCTAAATATCTAAATCTAAACAGCATTCTTTTTAGTGAAACGCATGAAGGGCAGAAACAGCAGTTTGGTCCTGTCTTCCACAGGAAGAAAAGAAACTGTGAAAATAAAGTCAAGGTTAAAATAAAAGCAAAGTAAAAGATGCTAGAAGAGGAGAGCTACACTCTTGAAAATGAAAACCTGTGTGGGACTGAGATGGATGGAGCTCAGGCTGGATTCACACAGAGAATAAAGTTCTGCTTTTGATTCACAGAAACTGAAAGAGTAGAACCAATGCGGGCCTTCGGTTCACAACAACTATAGTATTTACTGGTGTTCCCATTGCCATGCCAACAGCTCTAGTGTTGAAGTGACGTAACAGTATTGGCAGAAGAGTTTGTTTATGTCAGGAGAGCTGATGCACAGCTAAAGGACACATGCTCTGTTTTCACAAGAAAATTAATCAGATTGTTGGTGGCTTTCCTGGAATGTTGTTCAGTAATTATTATTAACAATGTGGCTAGTTGGGATCAGCTGACAAAGTCTATTTAGTTAATATTAACATTAGCCTGAGATTAGCTTCTGATCATTTTTAAATAACTTTATTGGCAGCTGATGATTTGAACTTTAACTTCCTCCTTCGTCATTGCTGCGCCACCGTGACACAGAAATCCACCCAACAGCAGCTGTTGCTAATGTCACTATGCAAGTTTCAATAAAGTTATTCAAACAGTCTCTTCTACCAAAGCCATGCCATCAGTGAATGCTATAGCTGTTGCCATGGCAACATGAACCATCCAGGAATACTTCTACAGTTTTCAGGGTTCAGGGTTCAGGGGTTCAGGGCTCAGCATTCAGGGTTCAAGGTTCAGTTTTCAGGTTTCAGGGTTCATGGCTGAGGGTTCAGGGTTCAGATTAACTTACAGGTACAGGCACAGGTAAAAAATTATATATCTGAGTGGGTTCAAGATTAAATCAAAATAAAAACCAAAAAACAACGCGTGAAAAAGAAACTATATAAAAGTATGCCACATCCCAAGTTATTATCCATGATTTTTTAAAAATGTGTTAAGCTACCTCGCCCCTCAAATAACATCTGACTGGGTTGAAAAAACCAAAAGAACAAGTGGAAGTCACTGGGCTGACAGGGACTGACGGCATCCATCATCAGCAGGAGGAAGTGGTGAGGAGCAGACAGATGACATCACATCCTGGAAGGCCCAGTCAGTTTGATTACAGGCGTGGGAACAGCGCAGTCAGTCAAACTAAAAACCTTTTCAAACAGAATATGGAGCGATGTGTTCGATAGCGGGAAACAGGTCAAGCACAGTTTGTAAAACTGGATCCATACAGGTCTGCCAGTCACCAGGCCAAGGTAGCCCTACTGATATCATATTGATGATAAATTGATGAAATATTGATGGCATATTGATGATTATTAATGATACATGTACCTTTACAGGATGTTCCCTGACAACTCAACACTGGTGATTGTTGTTTCTTGTTGCAGGGAGAATCTTTTTACTTCCCCAGTTCTCTGGAGGTCAAAGGAGAACTGGGACCTCAAGGACAAGATGGAGAACTGGTGAGTAGATAGATGTTTGTGTTTCTGGTCAGATCGAACATTAGACCTGTTCTGTCTTCAGAGCCACACAGCAGCCGCCTCTCAGCTGTTTGTCCTCTGCAGAGAATTCAGTCCTGAGACACTTAACTCTCATTTGAGAGTCATGTTTACCTTGTATCAAATTGTTAGCAAACTCCATGAAGTCATAACAACTTGGAAATGACCTCAGACCTTCAGCTGGAAACACTGGGTGCAGATTGGCTGATGTAAAGCTTTCTGTCAGTCCTGGTCTAACCTCAGTCCTGGTCTAACCTCAGTCCCGGTCTAACCTCACTCCTGGTCTGACTGTAGTCCAGCTCTGAGGTCAGCCTGAGTTCACCTGGTGCTTATGAACAAGGTGGTACAGGTAGACATGAGCAGCCCTGCTACAAATCACCTTTATCCTTTGTTTTTGAAAGAAATCGTGAATTTGGGCTTGTGGCCTTTGTGTCTTCACACTGCAGACCTGAACTCTGATCAGAACATCAGGAGAACCTGCTCTGGGATGGGGGTTAGGCAGACCTGGGCTGAGAGTGGTGATATAAGAAATGTTGCTACATGTTTTCCAGGGGAGGAATGGAGATCCTGGCTTACCAGGCCTGCCAGGACCACCAGGACCTGCAGGACTTCCTGTATGTTTCAGACCTGAACTGTTAAACTTTATCAGCCATCTGATGATTAGCAACTCACTCAAATCTGGTAATCACATAAAATGATTGATCTTCCCTAGGGAACGCCAGGGTTACCCGGGTTACCAGGAGAGAAGGTTGGTGTCAGCACTGTTCTTGGAGCAGTTTGTGTGTTCAGTCTTAGTTTAGTTTAATATTTTCATGTGACTTGAACCATTTTGTCCCGCAGGGGCAAGAAGGTCCCAGTCCGGTGATCCCAGGTCCCAGAGGGCAGAAGGTAAACTGGTCGATCCAGTTTTTACATGGCAGTGTGTGTTTCCTGCTGTGTTAACATGGTGCTACATCACACTGATGAATCTAGTCCAGGTGAATCATACCAATCATCCAGACTCCCTCATGAACAACATCTTGTAAGTGCAGTGCATCTCCAGTCCACAGCAAGGTTAGGACAAAAAGATTTGCTCAGCAGCAGACAGTGACAGGTTACCAAGTGTGTATCATCAGGATATGACCAGCACAGCTCCAGATCTGAAGCCCTGCGTGTTAAAGTTCTCCACCACCAAGGGTAATCTGGAACTTCCTCAACCTGCGACTGTTCACAACCTGTCAAGTTCAGGTTCTGTCTTTTTTTCCTTTTCAACTGCATAAAGAACCAACTCAAAGTGCCCCTAAAACTCTTGGTCGTCATCTTTTTGTAGTTTTGTAGCTTCATTTTGTTCCTGTTTTGCTGAGCACTCAATGCCCAGCTCCCCTAAACTAAATTTCAAAGGAAGCAGTTTTACTGTTACTCACCCAACACAACAGGACGTCACCATTTTCTCTTGAGTTGAAATCACATCTCAGCTGGTTCTTGTTCTTTCAGCCCTGTTTGTTCTGTGCTGTTGAGCTAATGTGTGCTGCAGAAGATTTCTACCCAGAAGTCTCTGTAAACAAACACTGACATTTGGTCTTTTGGGTTGTACCTGTTTTTGTCCTCTTTCAGTAAAAGTCTGAATTTCCTGCCTGTGTCGTCCACCCCCTTCTCTCCTCTGTGAGAGAAGGAAAGTCTCCCAACCCTAACCCAACATGATCTACTCTCTCAGCACCATCTGGTTGGAAAAAAAATGCACTTAAAATTTCCATCTGACAGAGTTCAGACCATCATCACAGGAGAAAAAAATTATAATTCATCTTCAAAAAGTTTACAGTAGAAACCTTAGCACTGGCCATTCTATTCTATTCTATTCTATTCTATTCCAGTTCTTTGCACTGTCCTTTGCATTCCCGGAGTTTAAATTAATGAAAACAGCTGGTGTTAGTAGTTTGTGGTTGATGCTGTGTTCAGTTAGAGTTCATAAAAAAAACACAGACAAAGTGGAAGTCCATTATGTTGTGATACCCAGAATGCAAACTGTGCTTTACCAGTTGCTATGGTAACACTCAGTAGCAGCTCTTGTTTTTTTTTTTTACTGTTTTATTTGTAATTGTTATTGTTTTATCTTATAATAAGGAAACTAAGAGAGAAACTAACTACTATGTGGAAGCCAAGATACATTGAAATTACATTGCCATGGTAACCATAATCATCAGTTGTAGTTTGTTTGGTTGCCAGGGTGACCGTGGCCCCCCTGGGATACCCGGCCAGAAAGGAATTAAACTGTATGCCGAAGGTCCAAAAGAACTGAAGGTCTGTCTGTCTGTCTGTCTGTCTGTCTGATCACCTGCCTGTCTGTCTGTCTGTCTGGCTGCCTGCCTGTGTAACTGCCTGCCTGCCTGTCTGTCTGTCTGTCTGTCTGCCTGCCTGCCTGCCTGTCTGTCTTTCTGTCTGCCTGCCTGTGTAAATGCCTGCCTGTCTGTTTGGATAGTTAGATTAGTATAATAGTTTAATTTAATATAATTTAGTATAATACAGTATGACACAGCATAATACAGTATGACACAGTATAATACAGTATGATACAGTATAATACAGTATAATACAGCTTAATACAGTATAATACAGTATAATACAGCTTAATACAGTATGATGCAGCTTAATACAGTATGATGCAGCTTAATACAGTATGATGCAGCTTAATACAGTATGACACAGCATAATACAGTATGACGCAGTATAATACAGTATAATACAGTATGACACAGTATAATACAGTATGACACAGTATAATACAGTATAATACAATATATTTGTGTTGAAGGGGGAGCCGGGTCAAGTTGGACAGAAAGGCTGTCGAGGAGCCACTGTGAGTAGTTTTCTTTTCATGTGATTTTAAAGACATATTTTGAATGATTATAGTTTTCTTGTTGTTGTTTTTATTACTTGACAGTTTACTGAAAATGCTCTCTTTTTGTTTCCCCTATTTTTCTGATCTGAACCCAAACAAAACCTAATGGCGAGTGTGAAGCTGAACTGAGTTCATGTTTTCAAATTCTTGTCATATTGAGGCAGAGATGGCTTTTAGTGCTTGTTATTATCACTGTGTGACAGGGTCTGCCAGGGAAGAGAGGCACCAAAGGAGGAAAGGGAGAGCGAGGAGACCCTGGAGCTCTGGTGAGACCTGATCTCATCTTGTCTGATCTGGTTAAACTACATCTATGACGTAGGTTTGTGTATCGATGAAGAGCCCCAGGCGCTGGTTGCAGATTGTGGGCAGCTGGCTGCAGGTTTGATAAAGGCCAGTTTTCTTGTGTACGTTTAAAACTTTTTCTGAAGTCTGATGAGTGAAGATTCTGGTCTGATCAGATGTGGTTTAGCCTGTTGTTGAGATGACCAGAGTTAAACCGTGAACTGGGCTAACACTGGGCTAAAATTGGGCTAACGCTGGGCTAATGCAGGAATAATGCAGGGCTAATGCAGTCTGTGTTTGTGTTTCAGGGTAAACCAGGGAAGGAAGGAGCTCGTGGACAGATTGGAGCACCGGTAACATGCTAACATGCTAAGCTAATGATCACACGAACCAAAATACTACACTAAACTAACCTCAGCTTCCTGTTCTGAAGTCACATGTGCAGTCTGGTGTGTGTGTGTGTGTGTGTGTGTGTGTGTGTGTGTTTTGTCATGCTGAGCAGTCTGTCTGTCTGTCTGTCTGTAGGGGGATCCTGGGGACCGTGGTTACCTGGGTCCACCTGGGATTGAAGGAGCCATGGTGAGTTAGTACTTCAGTACTGCAGTACATCAGTAGTTGAGTACTCAGAACACTCTCTCACAGCATGATAATTAGCATCAGTTACACACACACACACACACACACACACAAATATATACTGACGCAACAGATGCAAGGACAACGACAAACGAGAGGATTCCCATGAAGTGTGGGTGTGGCTGGGAAAAAACAAGTTTGAGGGGACTTCACATCCACATGGGAAGGAAGAAATGTGGTGGTGATAGCCACTTGCAATCTTGCACTGCCCCGGAAAGGGCAGGTCAGACAAATGGGTCCAAGGCCGGGTCGACAACCACAGTGCCATTGGGCCCAACGTTGCAGTGGCAGGGCTGGAGGAAAAGAGGGAGGAAAAGAAAGGGATGCCAAGAAGTCAACCCAGTAGCACCCCAAAGTGACCCAGGAACAGAGTCAAGCCAAATGGCCAGGAACCTGAAAAGGCCACTCTGAAGGAACAAGGTCAACTGGCCAAAGGCGAACGAAGCTGAGGAGCGGAGAAAGCTGGACGAACACCTGAGTGGACTGCTGCAAAATGCGCTATGTGGGTCTGTGGAATATCCTGTATGAAGAATGCAGCAACAGGTACGGTGAGGTGACCACCAGAGAAGCAGCAGCAAGGACAAGGGGCAGGAGGGAGATCAATGACCTGGTGGCAAGCAGAAGACAGCTCTGCAAGCATTGGAGGAAAGCAGAGGAGTCTGAAAAAGAGGGCCCAAAAGTCCTCTGGGATGAGATCAGAAGACGACTTGCTAACCTCTCTTCTGATGCAGAATGCAGGAAAAGGAAGGAGAAGGAAAGATCACGCTTCTTCAGGAATCCTTTTCCGGCAAGCACGTGGGCTCCTTGAGGAGAAGACACGTGGATATCTCAAAAGAAGAACTGGAGGAGGACATTCATGCTCAGTACAGCGACCCAGCAAAAACAACCCCCTAGGCTCACCAGGGTACGTGCCTAGGCCCTCAGAATCATCATTCCTGTTTGACACATCACGACCCAAACTCAGCGAGGTCAGACAGGTGATCCAGCGGGTAAGATCTGCTTCAGGACCAGGCTCAAATGGAATACCTTACAAGCTGTATAAGAGCTGCTCAAGAGTGCTGAAGCTCTTATGGACCTTGATGAGAATCACCTGGGCTAAGCAATGTATACCATCCAAGTGGCAGAGGGCAGTGGCAGTCTCTATTCCCAAACAGCAGAACGCCAAAACCATCAAACAGTTCAGGAGCATAGCCCTATTGAATGTAGAGGGGAAAGTCTTCTTCTCTGTGATGGCATAAAGGATGACAACTTACCTCACAGAAAACAACTACATTGATACCAGCTGCCAGAAAGCCAGGGTTCCTGGTTTCCCTGGCTGTGTAGGGCATGCCTCCATGATCTGGGAACAGATCCAGACCACCAAGAGGGAGAAAAAAGATCTGCACATCATATGGCTGGACCTAGCCAATGCCTATGGGTCAGTGCCCCACCAGCTCATAGCCCACGCTCTGGATTTCTTCTACATCCCAGACACCATCAGGACCATGATCATGAGCTACTTCCAGGACATGAACATGTGTTTCGCACTGAAGAAGGTCACCACTGGCTGGCAGCAACTGGAAGTGGGGATTGCAATATGATGCTCCATTTCCCCCATCCTCTTCGTGGCAGGGTTTGAGGTCATCCTGATCGGAGCAAGGCAGGTGGTTGGTGGGTGGTGTCTGGCTACCTGCAGGTCGGAGGCTCCCCGCCC
>NC_043992.1:42155032-42185032 GCF_902150065.1 Myripristis murdjan | reverse complement strand
TCTTCACCACTTCACCACATTTTGTTTGGTCAGGAATGACTGTCTGATCCAGAGCAGCTTAAAGGGTCGTCATGTGTCTGTGACGTCGTCATGGCAACGTGACGTCACAGACACACTCAGGGCCGTCGTCATGGCAACGTGACGTCACAGACACACTCAGGGCCGTCGTCATGGCAACGTGACGTCACAGACACACTGAAGATGAACTTTCCTAAACGCTGATTTCAAAGCGGGGTTTGTTTTCTCTGCACGGTGGGACTGATGAAGGCCTCGGCTCTCACTTCACTGCTTCTGCACTTTTGTCTTTCTTTGTTTCGTCTTTCACCGTCAGTCAGCCGGTCGCCCAGGTGATGCTCCTACCTGCCGGCGGCCTCGCTGTCGCCCAGGTGATGCTCCTACCTGCCGGCGGCCTCGCTGTCGCACTGCAGAGAAAACAGCTTCCAGCGCGTCACCTTTCAGCAGCTGCATGCACACACACACACACACACACACACACACACACACAGATACCTAGCCCTAACCCTTGGGTCGGGGTCGGGAGGTTCGGGCCGGATCAGAGCTGCAGGCCGCTGGGCTCAGAGCTAAGGCTGCTGGGAAAATTCCTCCACAAGTCACTTTGATGGACAGACCAATCAGAGGCCTGCTTAGAAAATCGAGCCTGAGTGACTTCCTGTTGGATGGATGCGAGTGCGAGTGCCTAACACACAGCTGTGATGTGCGTCTGCAGGGCTGGTTCGGGATCCCCGGGCTCACGGGCGCCCCGGGACCCAAAGGTGACCCTGGCGTGATGGAGACCATTGGGGAGAGGGGCGAGCCGGGGGACCCCGGGGCCCCGGGTGAGGCCGGCGTTGACGGGATAGACGGGGTCTCTGGACTTCCTGGAGTGAAAGGCATTGTGGGATTGAAGGGCAACCCTGTGAGTTTTACGGTCCCGATAACTGTATTATTGTGAAACCCACCAAAGTTCTGGGCAAGCTCTGCCCCCGGGCTCTGGTTGGCTGAGGGTTTCCCTGGCCCCGCCCCCAGACCCTGGTTGGCTGAGGGTTTCCCTGGCCCCGCCCCCAGACCCTGGTTGGCTGAGGGATTATTTCAAGCCTGTTTTAGTGAATGGGCAACAGGCCAATAAATTTTCACAGTCACAGAGCTGGTGGGCGTGTCTTGCCCAGAACTCTGGTGGGATCACAGACATGTTATTGATTTACTGATAATTTGCTGAACTGATGATATTTATCAGTTGAACATCTCTAGCAACACACACAATCCAAAGAAGGTGTTAGCAGTTTTAGTATGATGGGATGTGATGGCACGTGTTTTTAATTTTGTGTTGTGCTGCAGGGGCCTCCAGGGCCAAAGGGTGACGGGGGCCCGGCCGGGCTGACCGGCCCCAGGGGCCGAACAGGACAGATGGGGATCCTGGGGCCCCCGGGCATCGGCTTCCCAGGACCCCCAGGGCCAAAGGGCAACCAGGGAGTGCTGGGCCAGCGAGGCAGCCCTGGAGAGCCAGGTGAGTGTTCAGACCCCCCGCAGAGCCAGGTGAGTGTTCAGACCCCCCGCAGAGCCAGGTGAGTGTTCAGACCCCCCGCAGAGCCAGGTGAGTGTTCAGACCCCCCGCAGAGCCAGGTGAGGATCCAGACCCTGATATCCTATTGGCTCACACTCAAGACGTGAACCAATAGAGGTGGGTGTGGCTTATACAGGAAGTGAAATGTTGTATTTTCTAACCTAATATTCATTGGCAACGAAACTGTTGCGCCTTAAAAGCATATTTCCACATCATCATACTTTTTTTCTCTCTTTTTTTTCTCTCTTTTTTTTCTCTCCATGGAAAATATCCGTTTCCATGGCATTATTTGTGCTTTCCTGAAAAAAAGGATTCAGAGTCAAATACATCCCTACTTTACACTGTGGAGTGATCGCAGCCCCCCTTCCTGTAACGAAAGGACCTTCTTGAAATCAAGGATGGAAGATGCTAATTTACTGATGTTTAACTGAAGGGCGCCGGGCTTGTTTTTGTTAGAGCAGAGGCAGAGTCAAGAATATACCGATCCAGATACTAACCTGTGTGTGTGTGTGTGTGTGTGTGTGTGTGTGTGCAGGGGAGAAAGGAGCTCCTGGTGAAACCATCACAACTCTGGGAGATCCAGGCCAGAAGGGGCAGAAGGGTTTACCCGGCAACCCCGGACCTGAAGGTCAGACTGCGACTTTCTATCTACTCCAGCTCTATGTTGTTGTTATTATCTAGACATTCCAGCTCTGTGTTGTGGTTGTTATCTATCTAGTCCAGCTCTATGTTGCTTCTCCCACAGGCATCACAGGACTTCCTGGTTTCCCAGGGTTCCCTGGTCTGTCGGGGGAGAAGGGTTCCAGAGGCTTTTCCGTCCAGGGGCCTCCAGGAAATCCCGGGGTCAAAGGTCAGGACAAGCATGACTCTAGCTGTGTCCCAATTCAGGGTCTGCATCCTTCGAAGTCGGCATTTGAAGGCCAGTTACGTCACAACACTGCGCGAAGGCCTGTCCCAATTCATCCAAAGCCGAAGGATCCTTCAAATGCGCACTTCAAATGCGGCCTCCTTTTCAGCCGTTGGTAGTCGATTCGGAGGCTGCACCGCGACTATCCTTCTCGGCCTCCCGTATCCCAAAATGCTTTGCGTGCTGCTGCTCAGTCGGAGAAAAGTTCAGATTTCACATTATAAATATTCGTTTTTTACTCATTTGAACATCCAACGCCATATATGTTAAACCAAAACCCCTGTTCTGTCTTGTCTGACAGAAAGAAACGTTATATTTCGGTCTCCGGAGTTTGTTGTCATGGAAACGGCGGTAACGGCGGTTACGCAACCAGGAAATACTCCGAAGGCTAGACCGTCCCATTTCGTTGCCGTTAGTTGACGGGGGAGGACACTTCGGTTGAAGTCCGGGTCCTCCGAAGGACCCAGACTTCGGAGGACCCGGACTTCGAAGGATGCAGACCCTGAATTGGGACACAGCTTCTGTATCCTACGGTGTGTCCTCATCTCCATGGTAACAGTTGTGGCAGTTAGTACTGACAGGAAGTCAGGCTGGACAGGTGATTGGACAGGTGGCTGGACAGGTGATTGGACAGGTGGCTGGACAGATGATTGGACAGATATCTTACCTGCAAAATGCCAGTCACAAATAACAGTTTGACTGGCAGCAGAGGAATAGTGGAGCACTGGAACAACGACCTCACTCACCTGGTCGTAGCTTCAGGTGTCAACACCCACTTTACCCACAATACACTGCCCAGGGGTTTTGGTCCAGTTCCTGAAGCTTAGGTGGGATTACGTTCTCAACAGTAACAGGGCAATTATGACTTCTGACTTTTCAGGTGGATGATGGTTTTCTTGTTTGGTCACATCACAGTTGGAGTGTGTGTTCCCACCTGTCCAGGCCAGCAGGAAACTGTGGTCCAGCTGACAGGGCAGGTCATAGACATATTTATGTAGACGCCGCATTGAGCGGGTTTACCCGCTGCTGCGATACGTCAACGTCGCTGCCATATTGGATGGGGCAGGGCTGTGCTGTTCATATGTGTGTGTGTGTGTGCGTATATATACACTACTCACAAAAAGTTAGGGATATTTGGCTTTTGGGTGAAATTTATGGAAAATATAAAAAGTTCACGCTACAGTGATATTATATCATGAAAGTAGGGCATTTAAGTAGAAGCATACACTGGTGATTTCCTCATCTCAAACAATTTCTTGAAACAAAAGCCAACAACAGTGGTGGATATACCACAACAAAAAATGTCAGTGTCAATAAGTTGTCATGTGCCTTGAGCATCAATTACAGCTTGACAACGACGTCTCATGCTGTTCACAAGTCGACTTATTGTCTGCTGAGGCATGGCATCCCACTCTTCTTGAAGGGCGGCCCTCAGGACATTGAGGTTCTGGGGTACAGAGCTCCGAGCCTCTACACGGCGACTCAGCTGATCCCATAGGTTTTCTATGGGATTCAGGTCTGGAGAAAGTGCAGGCCACTCCATCTGAGGTACCCCAGTCTCCAGCAGCCGTTCCCTAATGATACGACCTCGATGAGCTGGAGCATCAAACACCTGATGTGAATTTTGCTGTTAAACTCCTTGTTAGAGAACAGCAACTTGTGCAAAAGTACGGAAACATTGAACAGTTGGACATGTGCATTCAAAAGTTTACAGAAGGTCACATTAAGTTCACCTGTAAAGGTTAGAATGCATTTTAGGTTCATCCTGAAATTTCACCCGAAAGCCGAATATCCCTACCTTTTTTTGAGTAGTGAATATATATATATATATATATATATATATACAGTACAGGACAAAAGTTTGGACACACCTTCTCATTCAATGCGTTTTCTTTATTTTCATGACTATTTACATTGTAGATTCTAACTGAAGGAATCAAAACTATGAATGAACACATGTGGAGTTATGTACTTAACAAAAAAATGTCAAATAACTGAAAACATGTTTTATATTCTAGTTTCTTCAAAACAGCCACCCTTTGCTCTGATTACTGCTTTGCACACTCTTGGCATTCTCTCCATGAGCTTCAAGAGGTAGTCACCTGAAACGGTTTTCCAACAGTCTTGAAGGTTTTCCCAGAGGTGTTTAGCACTTGTTGGCCCCTTTGCCTTCACTCTGCGGTCCAGCTCACCCCAAACCATCTGGATTGGGTTCAGGTCCGGTGACTGTGGAGGCCAGGTCATCTGCCGCAGCACTCCATCACTCTCCTTCTTGGTCAAATAGCCCTTACACAGCCTGGAGGTGTGTTTGGGCTCATTGTCCTGTTGAAAAATAAATGATGGTCCAACTAAACGCAAACCGGATGGGATGGCATGTCGCTGCAGGATGCTGTGGTAGCCATGCTGGTTCAGTGTGCCTTCAATTTTGAATACATCCCCAACAGTGTCACCAGCAAAACACCCCCACACCATCACACCTCCTCCTCCATGCTTCACAGTGGGAACCAGGCATGTGGAATCCATCCGTTCACCTTTTCTGCGTCTCACAAAGACACGGCGGTTGGAACCAAAGATCTCAAATTTGGACTCATCAGACCAAAGCACAGATTTCCACTGGTCTAATGTCCATTCCTTGTGTTTCTTGGCCCAAACAAATCTCTTCTGCTTGTTGCCTCTCCTTAGCAGTGGTTTCCTAGCAGCTATTTGACAATGAAGGCCTGATTGGCGCAGTCTCCTCTTAACAGCTGTTCTAGAGATGGGTCTGCTGCTAGAACTCTGTGTGGCATTTATCTGGTCTCTGATCTGAGCTGCTGTTAACTTGCCATTTCTGAGGCTGGTGACTCGGATGAATTTGTCCTCAGAAGCAGAGGTGACTCTTGGTCTTCCTTTCCTGGGTCGGTCCTCATGTGTGCCAGTTTTGTTGTAGCGCTTGATGGTTTTTGTGACTCCACTTGGGGACACATTTAAAGTTTTTGCAATTTTCCTGACTGACTGACCTTCATTTCTTAAACTAATGATGGCCACTCGTTTTTCTTTAGTTAGCTGATTGGTTCTTGCCATAATATGAATTTTAACAGTTGTCCAATAGGGCTGTCGGCTGTGTAGTAACCTGACTTCTGCACAACACAACTGATGGTCCCAACCCCATTGATAAAGCAAGAAATTCCACTAATTAACCCTGATAAGGCACACCTGTGAAGTGAAAACCATTTCAGGTGACTACCTCTTGAAGCTCATGGAGAGAATGCCAAGAGTGTGCAAAGCAGTAATCAGAGCAAAGGGTGGCTATTTTGAAGAAACTAGAATATAAAACATGTTTTCAGTTATTTGACCTTTTTTTGTTAAGTACATAACTCCACATGTGTTCATTCATAGTTTTGATTCCTTCAGTGAGAATCTACAATGTAAATAGTCATGAAATTAAAGAAAACGCATTGAATGAGAAGGTGTGTCCAAACTTTTGGCCTGTACTGTATATGTCTATGGGGCAGGTGGAAAGGCCCCTACAAACCAGAGGATCTGGAGTTGGTTCGCTTTCTTCGCTTTGATTCGGGTGTAAAGTTGATTCTTTCTTGCATTTTCATTCGGTGTGGTCAGTGAACAGCGCTGTGGGTAAAATTAAACAAATGACTCATGGTTTAACAGGTCATTCAGAAGATCCTGTTCACAACTGGGCTCTGTTCTACGATGCAGGTTCAACACACCCATCCTGTGTTGGTGTTTGTGCTCCACAACAAGAAGCTCACGTTCAGAGATGACTGGCATGTTCCCCGTTGGCTCCAGTTATTGGGACACGGGGCAATCAATTGTGCCTATCATCCTAGAGAGTCCTATGAAGAAATTAGACATACATTATATTTCACATGCAGTCATTAATAGTTCACTATGTTAGTGAACTATTAATGACTAATACCTGTGATTTTTTAAAACAGGAACACAAACGTATTGAGTAGTTCAGTGAGAGTGAAAAGCACGGTGTACTGTAGTCCTGCTCAGATTTTCTGCATCACTGAAACCGTGGAGGTTCCCCTGAAAAAAACCCTCAACGTTCTGCGCTGCTGTAAGCGCACGGCTGCTTCTGTGGCATCACTGACATACAGCTCCAGCAGTTTGCATATATAGCACGTTTCCCTCGGCTGGGAATCTTTAGAACGGAAAACATCATCAGGAAAACACAATGGAACATTCCAGTCTTGAAAGACTCTCTCCCTCCGAAGAAAACCTTGTAACATTCAGGCACCAAGGTTCACAGGGTTCTCCAGGAATGATGAGCTGCTGAGTGAAAGGGTGGTGCTTTTATTTTTTATATCTGATTTCAGCAGAAACTCAGAGTATAACCTTTAACCAGACTGATGCTTGTATCCTTTTATTAGACTGATACTTCCTTTGTTTTTATACTTTATTTGTTTTTATTCAGTCTATTTATTTATTAGACACTCATTTATTTTAGACTTTATTCCATACTTTATCTCTTATGAATAATTTATTGTTGCCTGCATGTCACTGTTTCTATTCATGTATTTTATATACATGCAAATTGCCCCTAGATGGATTAATAAAGTTGTTTGAATTTGAATTGGAAGCTGCTCTGGACCAGGTGAAGTTTGCAGCACAGGTTGCCATGGTGATCTAGCAGAAGCCCTGGCTTTAGGCCCAGCATGCCTGGCTAACGCACTGGCATCGTCCCTCTGCTGATACTCTGCTGTTTGTTTGCTTCAGTTTGGTTTCACACGACAGAAAATTCAAATGAACCAACATGTTACCAGCAACCACGTGGCAGCTGACAGCTGATTGGTCAGACAGATATCACCAGGTTGAAAGGTGGAGAAAGGAAGTGTTTACTTCAGAGATGTTTCTTCCTCTCTCACTTTATTGTCCAGTCACATTTGGTCAGTCCAGCCTCCGTCAGCAGCTTTTGTGTTCCTGCGTTATTGCAGAGCTCGTTTGGGCTAAATTCCAGTATATTTCCTTGTGGCTCCTTGTAACCGTTGCCTCATTGTGTTGCTATGCCGTTAACTGCCAGTTGCTAACGCTCCTTAGTTGCTTCCTTTTGTTATCAATTACAAATCTACCATGTGCACCTGAGCTACGGGAGCTGCTTTAGCCCAAAACACATGGTTTTGGGCTACTGTAGGTTGGTTCACATTCACACCACAAATAACCCGGACCAGATCCAACAGAGCCCTAAATTCTGGAGGGTGCTGACTCATTTTGGTTCTCTGTTCTCAGGAGTGAAGGGCCTCCCAGGAGCTCCAGGTTCACCGGGTTTCGGAATCAGAGGACGAGCAGGGCCCTCAGGGGCCCCTGGGATGCCGGGCCCCAAGGTAGGCTATCTCTTGTGCCACATACAGAAACATCTGTCTGAACCATTTCCAGTGGTAACATTACAGCCTTCTGTCTGTCTCCATGGTGATGATAACACTGTTAGTCTTCAGTGATGTAATGTTCTGTTGGTCTCCATGGTAACAGGGGTACGCGGGTGTTGGTCTACCAGGCCAGCCGGGTCAGTTAGGACCCCAGGGGGAAGACGGGTCTGTGGGGTGCCAAGGAACTTCTGGCCCTGCTGGACCAGATGGTCCTCCAGGACCCCCAGGACTAGATGGGCCCCCAGGACCCAAAGGTTGTTAATTACTAACTAATAACTAGTTACTACCGATCACTAATATTTTACAACTAGCAAACAAATAGTTACCTAGCAACCTGATCACTAATATTTAACAACTAACTAATAACTGGTTACCTAGCAACCTGGACCCAAAGGTAAGCAGTTTGGTAAATAGTTAACCTGGACTTAACCGGACTGGACTGGACTGAACTGGACTGAACTGGACTGGACTGGACTGAACTGGACTGAATAGGACTGGTCTGGTCTGAAGTGATGTGGTCTATATCTCAGGTCGTGCAGGTCTGGATGGTTTGCCTGGTGCAGTTGGTTCTGTAGGATCCTGTACCCCTGGAGCCCCCGGACCCTCAGGACCCCCTGGAGAGATGGGTTTCATCGGCTTCACAGGTACCAGGATCTGGTCTCAGTTTTCTGTACTGGTGTGGTCTCTGATCTGGTCTCTGGTCTGGTCTCTGAAATGTCCTGTGTCCTTTAGGACCCCGGGGCCCTAAAGGTCTGCAGGGTGACCCTGGGCTGCCGGGGGAAGGTGTTCCGGGGCTTCAGGGACCCTATGGACCCCCAGGGTTTGATGGAGCTCCAGGGGCCACTGGAGGCATTGGATCAAAGGGACTGAAGGGAACCAACGGAGAGCCAGGGAGCCCCGGTAAGGATCCTGGTCTTTATGATCTGATATATTTTTAATGATTATAAATGGTTTTCAGTTATCAGTAAGTTTCCCCCCTCAGTTTTACTCCTTGCTAACTGGCGGGTTACATGTTTGTGAAAGGTGTCACAGCCTCAGGCTGTCTCAAACATTTCAACACAAGATATTTGACGGCAATCCAGCGTCACTGATTTGACCTTTAAAGAGATCATTTTAATCATTAAAGTCTGTTAATTAAAAAAAAAATCCTACAACAACAGGTGTCATGTGTGACCACGTGATGTGTGAGATCACCGGTCTGGACAGGTGTTTGTAAAGTGTGTCTCACATCTCATCAGATGTGGTGGTAAAAAAAAAAAAAAAAGTCAAGTCTATTGTTTTCACCCCCCCCCCCCCCCCCTCCCTTTTTAGTGAAACTGTTTCATCCACACGTGCCTAAACCAAAGCAACCACAGCATGTGTGTGTGTGTGTGTGTGTGTGTGTGTGTGTGTGTGTGTGTGTGTGTGTGTGTGTTAGGTATCAGAGGAGATGCTGGGCCTTCAGGAGCTTCTGGGATTCCAGGTTCTGATGGGAAACCAGGAGAGGACGGGCGACCAGGGCCAAAAGGTTCTTTGATCTCACTTTCTATGCTTGCAGTTAGGACAGGGCGTCAGGGCGTCAGGAGGACAGAGCGACAAGGCGACAAGGCGACAGGGTGACAGGGTGACAGGGTGACAGGGTGACAGGGTGACAGGGTGAGAGGGCATCAGGGTGACAGGGTGACAGGGTGAGAGGGCGTCAGGAGGACAGGGCAACAAGGCGACAGGGTGTTAGAGCGATAGGGAGTTATTTTGGAAGCAGATGTCTTGCTTGTTGTTTCTAAGAGCTTGACGACGTATTGAGAGCGGACTCTGTGAGAGTTTTTTCTCCTGCGAGGAACATGTGACCGATTTATTTTAAAAAAAAATTCTACTGCTCACTTCAAAGATGTGATTAACAGTAACGAGTAACAAGAACTTTTATAGAAATGCAGTGGAGAGTACAGATACTTAAGTGACTGCACTTTGTTACTGTCCACCCCAATCATCATCATCGTCATCATCATCATCGTCATCATTATTATCATCATCACTGAGCAGAAACACATTCACAACACAAAAAGCAGTAAAAATGGAAACGAGCACAGCTTTTCTACCGAACACATGGAAGTCAGCCTCAGTTTGTGTTTGTGATGTCCAATCTGAAGCTGATGCAGCTCCAACTGTCTGTCTGCCTGCCTGTCTATCTGTTTGTCTGTCTGTCTTCAGGTGAGATGGGTGTCAGTGGTTTGAGGGGTGCTGAGGGTGCTCGGGGGCCTCAGGGTGACCCGGGGGAAGGTGGACCTAAAGGAAGCTACACTGCTGTCCAGCTGTTTGGAGACCCTGGAAGTCCTGGAGAGCCTGGTACTATGACGCCAAAATGACATCATGACACTGAGATGTCACAACACAACACTGAGATGTTACAGTGACACCATGGCACTGAAATATGACACTGAACTGTTGACCACTACATGAGCTACATGCTTCTTAAACCCGTTCCACATATAGTTTTTCCAGTAATCTGTCACTAATCTGTCATCAGCCATGTCATGCTTTTTCATCTCATTTCTTCTCCTTTAATGTTTGTGATTCAAACACATCGATCCTGACATCTAAACATCACATCATTTAATTTTTACTAATATACGTTTGTTGTCATCTAACAAAATGTGCCAAATTTTCAGGTACATTTTTTTCGGCTGATGTTCTAGAAAGAAATTAAGTGTGTGTCTGTCTGCTTTCTTTCTCACTCACAGGGCCCGCAGGTCTCACTGGAGTTAAAGGAGAGAGGGGCCCCCAGGGGCCTCAGGGCCCTGATGGCATCAACGGTAACCCTGGCAACGCTGGGTGCCAAGGTAACCACCCAGAATTGCACACACTATTAACACACACTGTACACACACACACTACAAACACTGCACACACACTGTACACACTGCACACACACACACACTACAAACACTGCACACACACTGTACACACTGCACACACACTGAACACAAACTGTACACACACACACTACAAACACTGCACACACACTGTACACACTGCACACACACTGTATACAGACTGCGCACATACGGCACAAACACTGCACGCACTTTTTATCAGTGTTTCAGTGTCATCAGTGCTTTATCTGCCTGTCTGTCTGTCTGCCTCCCTGCCTGTCTACCTGTCTGTCTGCCTGTCTGTCCTTCAGGACCCACTGGAGACCCTGGCAGAGATGGAGAGAAAGGAGCTCTTGGTCTCCATGGAAACCCTGGTAACCAAGGAGATATGGGGTTTCCAGGTAACCCCTGCACACACACACACTGTTCCAACACTGTTAGCAGCTTGATCAATATCTGATCAGTCAATCCCAGGTATTGACCTGCTGTTGTTTTCTGTCCAGGTTTTAAAGGTGGCAAAGGTTCCTTAGGGTTTCGTGGAGAACCTGGCCAAGATGGAACTCCAGGACAGCAGGGACCCAAAGGTGCTAAAGGAGAACCGAGTTCACCTGGACCAGGACCTAAAGGACGTCAAGGGGACATGGTATCACAAAGCACACACACACACACACACACACACACACACACACACAGTGAGAAAGCTATGGAGCACTACAGTTGGGCTGATAATCTGTTTCTGTAAATGGAGGTCTAGCCTATCTGCTGCATTGAGTAGTTCCTGACCACCAGAGGGCGCCAGAGTCAGTCCTGCTTCCCGGTTCAGATCTCTAACACAAAACCCAAAGTTCAGGTCGAAAAATGTGTTTCTGGATGGAAATGAGGGCTGCATTTGACTCTCCAGGCTGCTGATGGATTAACTGGGATTATTTTGAGTGTCAAACTGTGGCGAAGCTGCAAGGTCCCTCATGTCCCAGCGAGCCGTTTGACCTTCTCTGCTCCTCTCAGGGGGATCCAGGATGTCCAGGACCTCCAGGAGACGACGGGGAACAAGGAGACCTGGGCAGCTTTGGCCCTCCAGGAAACATCGGACCTTCTGGCCCCAAAGGCAGATCAGGAGGCCTCGGGATCCGAGGTCTGTAGAGTCTACACAGTCCTCACTCACACTGCACTGATCTCACCCCGAGGGGCGGAGCTAACCTGTGACATCACCTACATCTCTTTCCAGTTATTAGTCTATGTAACCCTTACCTATACTGCCTGCCTGTCTGTCTGTGTGTCTGTCTGTCTGTCTGCCTGTCTGCTTGTCTGTGTGTCTGTCTGTCTGCCTGTCTGTCTGTGTGTCTGTGTGTCTGCCTGTCTGTCTGTGTGTCTGTGTGTCTGCCTGTCTGCTTGTCTGTGTGTCTGTCTGTCTGCCTGTTTGTCTGTCTGTCTGTCTGTCTGTCTGTCTGTCTGTCTGCCTGTCTGCTTGTCTGCCTGTCTGTCTGTCTGTCTGCCTGTCTGTCTGTCTGCGTGTCTGCGTGTCTGCTTGTCTGTGTGTCTGTCTGTCTGTCTGTCTGTCTGTCTATCTGTCTGTCTGTGTGTCTCAGGTGATCCTGGGTTGCCAGGCAACAAGGGTTTTGATGGTCCTGCAGGAAGTTGTGGCAGTCCGGGACCTTCTGGCCTCCCAGGTACACCAGTACTACAGTACTACTGCAATACTGTTACTACTGCTAGTATTAGAGCTTCTCCGTACTCACAGCAGTACTGATAGGTTTATAGTGTTTGGACAGTGACAGATCTGTAGAAACCAGCCTGAACTGGTCCGTTGCTATAGAAACCAGTCTGAAGTGGTTTTGCTGGTCCAGGTGCAGCTTGCTGTCTTCAGTGTAAAAACAACAACATGGCAGCTGCTATTAATTTACCTTCAATACAATTAAAATATTCAATATGATCTCCTTCCCAGGAAACAAGGGAGCTCCAGGAGATCCTGGACCTCCTGGTCCCAGAGGAAACCAGGGACAAGACGGCATACCTGGACCTCCTGGAGAGAAGGGAGACATGGGAGGTGAGTATCAGAGAAGAGGAGAGGAGGAGAGGGGAAAGGAAAGGAGGAGGAGAGGAGAGGAGGAGGAGAGCAAAGGAGGAGGAGGAGAGGAGACGAAAGGAGGAGGAGGAGGAGAGGAGGGGAAAGGAAGAGGAGGAGAAGAGAGGAAGAGCAGGAGAGGAGGAGGAGGAGAGAGGAGGAGCAGGAGAGGAGAGAGGAGAGGAAAGGAGGAGTAGGAGAGGAGGAAAAGAGAGGAGGAGGAGGAGAGAGGAGAGGAAAGGAGGAGGAGAGAGAAGGGGAGGAGAGGAGGAGCAGGAGAGGAGGAGGAGAGGAGGAGCAGGAGAGGAGGAGAGGATTAAACGAAACAGTTGAATGAGTCAAAATCTGGAAGAATAAATGAGATTTATATTTGTGCATGCTGTCGGAGTTCATGAACACGTAGAACATCTAGAACATGTTTAGAACTTGTTTACATGAAGAAGAAACCTTCTGCCCCACTGCATGATGGGTGCACCATGTGTTTCTCTGTTAGCAGTGAACTGCTTTAGAACCCACAGCCAATCAGAGTGAGTCTGTGTTCTCATTGGTTGGTTCTGTCTTCCAGCTACTGGACGCGGACCCCAAGGACCAAGAGGAGAGAAAGGTTCAAGTGGTGAGTCAGAACTACAGCTAGAACCACCAGAACCACAAATAGAATTACCAGAACCAGAATTAGGGCCACCAGAACCACAACTAGAGCTAACCAGAAAACCAAAACCATAAGTAGAATCAAACAGAACCACAACTGAACCAACTAGTACCACAACTAGAACCATCATAACATCAACTAGAACCACCAGAATCTCAAATAGAACTAAGAGGATTATAATGGCGTTTTTCCACTAGTACAGGGGTGGGCAGCCATGTGCCACGGAGCCCGAGAGGCTGCAGGTTTTCTTTCCAACCAAAAACTCCACCAGCTGATTTCACTGATTAGTCCCTGCTCTCTGCTTGGATGTGAGGTCATCCGTGAAATCATCTCCATGGCACATGGTTGCCCATCCCTGCACCAGCACCTACTCGGCTCGACTCGGCTCGCCTCGGTTTCGGTGGTTTTCCATTACAATTGAGTACCACCTCGCTGTCGGTGGAGTCGTCATAGCAACGCGGCCACACCACCAAGCACAGAAAAGTCTCCACCTCTTCATGTGACCGCGGTGCCGGTTTACTCTCCATTTTCCAACTTTGCCAACTTCAGTGATGATCAATGCGCACGCTCGCTGCTGCTGTTTTTTTTTTTAATAAAATGCCGGGTTTGGTTTTCGTGAAGGAGTCGCTCTCATGTGTCGTCGCTCCCTGTCCAATCAGTGGCCTGCATGGCATTTACCTCACATTTTGGCTCGACTCAGCTGGACTCAGCTCGCTTGGAACCCCGGCCGAGTAGGTACTGAAATAGAACCTGGTGCCAGGTACTACCACGTAATGGAAAAGCTCTCAAACCGAGTAGAGCCGAGCCGAGTAGGTGCTAATGGAAAAGCGCCACAAGTGCAACCAAACAGAACTACAACTCAAACCAAACAGATCCACAAGAAGAACAACAGAACCCTAAATCAAACAGAACCACAACTACACTGTCGTGGAATTCTTCAACAAAAAGGAGCAGAAGGTCTTCAGGCCTTTAATGCTGTGACAGCAGGAGAGTCACACACACCAAAGCCTGGAGGTGACAGAGGTCTTCAGATTTTACATTTACTTTGCATCTCTTACACAATCAAGTACTAACGCAATAAAAACTTTCCAGAAACAGACCTAGCTAATGAACAGGGATGAGCGAGTACGCCACTATCTGTATCTGTATCTGTACTCGGGGTGGGCGGGGCCTAAACCGGAAGTGGGTGGGGTTTTGCCAGAAATGGGAGGTTACTTAACCGGTATGTTACTTTAAGTCTGAAATTGATAAAGGTCGATCAGAAGTTGCTATATTTACTGTTTATTAGAAAACTATTTACAGAACAGCCTCAGAAGCTTCAGATCAATGTTTTTGATCACAACAGTAAACAAACTGTTTACAGTTTGTAAACAGTTGAGATTTTTGCAAATTTATTAAAAATAAAAAACGGAGAAATCACATGTACATAAGTATTCACAGCTTTTGCCATGAAGCTCAAAAATGAGCTCAGGTGCATCCTGTTTTCACTGATCATCCTTGAGATGTTTCTGCAGCTTAATCTGAGTCCAGTGGTAAATTCAGTTGATTGGACATGATTTGGAAAGGCACACACCTGTCCATACAAGGTCCCACAGCTGACAGTGCATGTCAGAACTCAAACCAAGCATGAAGTCAAAGGAATTGTCTGTAGACCTCCGAGACAGGATTGTCTTTAGGCACAAATTTGGGGACGGGTACAGAAAAATTTCTGCTGCTTTGAAGGTCCCAATGAGCACAGTGGCCTCCATCATCTGAAAGTGGAACAAATTCGAAACCACCAGGACTCTTCCTAGAGCTGGCCAGCCATCTAAACTGAGCGCTCGGGGGAGAAGGGTCTTGGGGTGCTTTCAGACCTGTCCCGTTTGGAGCAGTTGTTCCGAAACAGGGAGCATTTCCCCCTAAAGATCGGTTTGTTTGGACATATGTGAACACAGCAATCGCGCTCGGATGCAGGACAAAACAAGCGGGCTGAGATCACCTAGAAGAGGTGGTCTCGGCTCACTTCCATTGAAGCCCTGGAGCGGTTCGTTTGCAGTGAGAACAAAATCGACACAGCAACCGACACAACTCACTCATAACTGTGGTTCAACCTCCAATAGAGGGGGGCAGTAATGCACCCAGTTGCCAATCGTCAACCAAAACAGAAGAAGAAGAAGAAGAAGAAGAAGAAAGAGAAGAAGTTGTTGGTGTTGTGTTGTGACCAAAATCCGAAATGAGCCGTGGGCTGACATGGAGCAACGAGGAGGTCAGATGCCTCATCGAAATCTGGGCAGATGAGCAGATTTGCCAAATGCTGGACACTCACAAGAATACAGAAGTCTGCAAACTTGTGAGTCAGCGAATGAGTGAGAGCGGCTTCCGACACTCTGTTGAGCAGTGTCGCCCTAAACCAAAAAACTGCGACAACAGTATGTCAAGGTGCGAGACCAGCTTGCCAGAAGTGGAAGCTCCAGGGATGAGAAGGACAAATTTCCCTGGTTTGACGAGCTGGATAAAATTTTAGGGACTAAACCAGTTCAATCAAGAGACACATAGACGAATCAAGAATGAAAGTGGTTTATTATAACGGATGAGCAATTATTAAATGACAAGACTTTGGCGCTTAGACTCTACAGGGAGATTTAACCGAAGGGCGACAGCCCTGAGCGGCATCTAAATAAATCCCCCCATGGAGTCCAGACACTGGTGGTGGTGGGGTGGCGACTGATGGGGCTGAAGATGAGCTGAACTGATGAATCTGGGAAGACCAGGAGGCGATGGGGAGGTGGAGGGGCGCACGACAGCAGCATGAATCTAGAGGCACAGAGAGAGGCATATTTTAAAAAGCCGCGGTAAGCTGATAGGCTAACGAGGAAGGTGAGGCGCTAGGCCATTGGAAGATGAGAACAGCTGACGAGAACAGCTGATCGAGCTCAGTTGACAGCCCCACAGTGACAGCCAGGAAATTATGAGTGCGCATGCGAGAGAAGAGTGAATGGCATAATAACAGAGGAATAGAATTATTGATGAAAGCAGGCAAAAGATGGTCTTCTTGATTGAACTTACGCTAAGCTCCATTTCAATCAAGAGACACATAGACGAATCAAGAATGAAAGTGGTTTATTATAACGGATGAGCAATTATTAAATGACAAGACTTTGGCGCTTAGACTCTACAGGGAGATTTAACCGAAGGGCGACAGCCCTGAGCGGCATCTAAATAAATCCCCCCAAAATAAAGGGGCGCGAGCCCCCTAAACACAGCCCGACACTTTACCCCCAAGAATGCTAGGTTACTTACCAACCGGGATGAAACAGGCTCAAAATTCATAACAAGATGGCTTAATCTGATAAAAGATAAAACAAGATAATGAGCATAACGCAGAAAATTATAAAGCTTGACTGAGGTCAGCATTGACCAAATTAGGAGCATAGCCAGCAGTGGCTAAGGTCAGCAATGACCGGCTTGCAATGAATGGGCTTTAGCCAGCAATGGCAGTGGACAACCATGACCTGCTTGCAATGAATGGGCTTTAGCCAGCAATGGCTAATGGACAGCGATGATCTGCTTGCAATGAATGGCTTTAGCCAGCAATGGCTAGTGGACGGCGATGATCTGCTTGCAATGAATGGCTTTAGCCAGCAATGGCTATTAGACGGCGATGATCTGCTTGCAATGAATGGCTTTAGCCAGCAATGGCTATTAGACAGTGATGCCCTGCTTGAAATGAGAGGGACTAACCGGCAGTATAGGGGACTTGGAAAAGACTGAATGATAAAGCTTGGACAAAACACACCAAAAGCGATTCAGCAATTATGAACGGCATACATGGAATTGTTAGTTAAAGGCCGTGCTATCTAGGAGAAACAATCACCACCACCAGCCACCAGTTATATGCAATTGCTTACCATAAGCTGTTATGGCTTTAGGGATCTTTGAGCTGAAATGATTGAAGAGGCATCGGGACGGACATAGGAAGCGTAGGCAGAAGACGACCATCGGCCCAGTTGTTGGAGGGATGCTGATGGGAGACCTTGCATGGCTGCAGAGGTTGCCGCACCTATTCTAAATGAATGACCTGAATAATGCTTTGGAGAAATGTTACACCTGAGAAGAACCTGCTTTAAGTGATAACTAAACCAAGATTTGGACATGGGATTGAAATCTGGAGTCAGAAAAAGAGGAGCGCTAGGGTCAGAGAAAGGCCGTTTTTTTAGAAATTTACACATTGATTTATATGGGCAATACTGAGAATCGATGCGTGCAATGACAACGGAGCAAGCGCCGCCAGTCTTAGAGTGCTTAAGGAATAGACTGCAAAAATCGGGGTGGAAAGTTAAATCTGAAAATGAAACATCTCTTGTTGGGTCAAATGAATTTGAAGAAGTAGTGAACTCGCCACTCCTTAAAAACCCATAAAAAGCTACTAAAAATGAGCAATCCAGCAGGGAGTCAACGTAAGGAGAGAAATAACCCTGTCTCAGAACGCATAGCATTTTATGCAAAATGGAAAGAGTAATGGGACGTTTGTAATCAAGGCTGGAGGGGGAAACTTTTGAAATGCCTCTGAGTAATAGTTTAATGGATGGATTGGAGAAAAGGCTGGGGAAAGAGGGATCAGAACATCTTGCATTAAACTGGATACCGGCAACCAGACCTCTTATATATTGGGGCTTGAACTGACGTACATCCATGCAATGACAAATGAAAGCACAAACAGCACTGATTGTAACGGGTTTTAGTGGCAGATGAAGAGAAGCACAAAACATAGCAAAAATCTTCCAAGCAAAATCATAGGATTTCAGGGTAGAGGCCGCTATACCTTTCCTCATATAAAACCTAGCTGAATCTAAATATGGCTGCAAGGAGAGAGGGTTTAGTGGAGGGCTAGTGCCTCTAGAGGAGGAACTGCAGTGGGTGTCGGGCTGGCTTCTGGGCAAAGAGTCTTGAAAACCTGGAAATTAAAACGGGATAGGGAGTCAGCAATGACGTTAGCACGGCCTGGCACGTGACGGGCAGTAATAATGAAATTGTGGGTGACGGACAGCCAGGTAATGGATCTCATGAATGGCATGATTTCGCGACTGGCTGAACGGCCTTTATTGATGATGCCTACTACTGCCTCGTTGTCGCACTGAACAGCGATGCGTTTGCGTTTCCAGGATTTCCCCCACACGTGGCATGCTACCGCAATGGGATAGATTTCATACAGGGCTGAAGAGGAATCGACCTTAGGGAAGGACTTGGGCCATCTGCTGGCAAACCACTGGCCCTGAAAATAGCCCCCAAAACCCACGGAGGGCACGGCATCTGTGAAGAATTTGAGCGAGTCAGATGAATATACTAAATCATCATAGAAGAATGACACGCCGTTCCAGTGGTTCAGCAAATGAGACCAAAATTTCAAATCGGAGCGGCAACCATCATCCAATAGGATTTTGTCACGCAGATTTGGCACGGACGCAGCCATGTCCAGCAGTATGGAAATGAACGAGCGACCCTGAGGGACCACGCGCATCGCAAAATTTAGGTGGCCGAGGAGAGAGAGCATTTGCTGTTTTGTTATTTCTTGATATGCCGTGACTGAGTGGGTTATTTCGCGAATGCGTTCGAGTTTCTCAGCTGGAAGAGAAGCTTTCATTTCCACTGTATCCAGAGTAATGCCTAAGAACTCGAGGCGCGTAGCTGGACCACTGGTTTTCTCGTCGGAGAGGGGGACGCCCAGATATTGGAACAGGAGTTTCAATTTGGACAGCGAGGAGCCGGAATTGTCATGCGGGGGATCTATTAGCAGAAAATCGTCCAGGAAGTGAAGCAAAGAGGGAACTCTGACTCGGTTTAAAAATATCCAGCAGAGGGCTTCGGAAACCTGATTGAAAATGGAAGGACTGCTCCTACAACCGAACGTGAGGCGCACTGCAAAATACAGCTTGGATTCCCACTTGAGACCGAACAGATGCCACTGCGAGGGATGGATTGGGCAGATTTTGAAAGCATCGGTAATGTCGGCTTTTGAAAGCCATGCGCCCTGGCCGGATAGCTTGATAAGCTTGATAGCATTGTCAACAGTGGAGTAGTGAAGAGAGAAAGGTGCGGGAGGAATGAGACTGTTAATGCTTGGGACTGGACCGGAGCGAGGAGCCGAGAGGTCGACTATTAGACGTTTTTTGCCGGAGTATTTTCTCGTGGCTATTCCCACTGGGCTAGTGCGAAACACGGGAAACGGAGACGAGTTGAATGGGCGAATTAGATAACCTTTATCGAGCTCTTTCTTAAGTAACTGAGATACTAAGTCTGGCTCTTGGATCGCGGACTGAAGATTTTTGGAGACGTATGAGGAGGAAAGGGACGAGACGACCCCCACCCGGAACCCTTGGGACAAACCAGAGAGCAAATGATCAACAAACACAGAATCAGGATGCGAGGACAATTCTGATGCAAGAGCTGGGACATTTATTGGAGTTGATGGGTGGATTTTTAATAAGTCTTTGAACCACGGCGATTCTGCTGCGGAGGGCGAAACCTGCGAGGGCACACAGAGCGGGGGTGCGCATCCTTGCAATTGCTGCAGATGTGAAGGAAAATGCAATTGGGGTAAGAGCACACATTTTCATTGAAATTGTTGCAAATGGGCTGATTGTTGAACATATGCACCTTTCGGCCGCGGCTGTCGGTTTTCTCTTTCTGAAGAGAAGATGGTTCGTTGTTAGCTGCTGGGAAGGCTGAGCGCTCTTGGGGGAAAAAGGGGACCAGAGGGCAGAGAGATTCGGAATGGCCGGTGTTGCCGCAGTTTTTGCATGCCACGGCCTGCGCGCCACCCACCAGCATAACCAGGAGCTCCGTATCCAAAACGGACCAGTTCAGCCGAATGTTCGCTTGGGCAATGTAAAGCGCTGCTTTGCTGGAGAAGCCTTTGTGATACTGGTAGAAAATGTTTTTCCCATATCTCAAATTTAAATCCCCTATCAGTGCCAAATAGGAGTCCAGTTCCTGTCTGCGCTCCGGGTAGACTGAGCATATTACGTCCCGGTAAATCCCGAAGGCTACAACAAATTCACCGATGGACAAATCTCTCGCCAGTCTGGGGTCGGCGGATTTTATGACTGCTGTGAAATTTTCGCCCGAGGAAATTTTGTTACCGCACTCTGGAGATGGGAGAATTAGGCTGATGAGATTTATGTCTTTCCCCTGCAAGATTTTTGACCTTAGTCGAGGAGAGATGTTTGCCCCAAATGGAACGTAAGGCCTACTATTGTCGGTGCGGGGACAGCGGAGGCCAGGGAATGCTGAGGCACGTCAGGGGCTGTTGCGAAGGATGAGGATGGCTGAGGAACCGGTGCCGGGGCCATTACCGGCGCCGGTGGGTGCAGCAATGGCGGGACAGAAAACATGGCAGAGGAGGAGGATGAGGCTTGGGCGTTCTCCAGGCACTGGAGGCGGGCATCAATTGCGTTCATGCTGTTTACCAGAGACTGAAGGGTAGATGTGAGGGCGACATCTGGTGCATGGAGAGCAGCATCTGGATGGTCAGGAGGAGCAGAGACAGCCGAGGCTCGCTTACGCTTGGCTTGAGGAGCAAGATGGTGTGTTTTCCTCGTGCGTTTCCGACCCGGAGCAGCTGCGGGGCCATAGGATGCGGGGCGTTGAACCCGAACCGGAGTTTCGCAGACCACGCCGTTGCTGGCCAGTTCTTGGAGCTGCGAAAGCTCCAGGCCCGGGGCCGGAGTAATTCCCCTAGCCCTTAGCGTCTCCCTGATCTGAGAGGCGGACTCACTCTGGGCTGCGATTCGGTTGCTGCGCCGGGAGGTTGAAGCAGCAGGAGTCGCATCCAGTAACTCAGCACTACCTGACTCCGATTCCGACGCTGACATCATGAGGTAAGATGACAGCCCGAGAACCACGAAAAATGCAAAATACGAACTCGCCATACACAACTGCATATAGACTGATGAGCGCGCACGACAGCAGCATGAATCTAGAGGCACAGAGAGAGGCATATTTTAAAAAGCCGCGGTAAGCTGATAGGCTAACGAGGAAGGTGAGGCGCTAGGCCATTGGAAGATGAGAACAGCTGACGAGAACAGCTGATCGAGCTCAGTTGACAGCCCCACAGTGACAGCCAGGAAATTATGAGTGCGCATGCGAGAGAAGAGTGAATGGCATAATAACAGAGGAATAGAATTATTGATGAAAGCAGGCAAAAGATGGTCTTCTTGATTGAACTTACGCTAAGCTCCATTTGTTGAACCTGTGGATGTCATCGACTCCAATGATGCTACATCATCTAGCACTGGCTCTTCTGATGCTGCTACACCTAACACTAGCACTTCCGCTGATACTGAATCCAGCTGTGCTGAATCGGCTGATGGAAATGATGAGTAACCTATCAGCTTTTGTTATGCTGATCAGTTTCAATCGAAACAAATCAAAACAATCGAAACAAAACAGCTGAGTGTTGTACTGTGTGACAACCTGATGCACTTGCAGTAAGTAATCACCTGCTTTAATTGACAGTGGTGGATGCTGAACCACTGGACAACACACTGGACTCCGCTGACACAGAGGAAACAGCCAAAGGAAGCAGAAGCAGAAGCCAGACCCCAAAACCCAAACTGCCCATTCCTGGGTCTCAATCCAGGAAGAGGAAAGCCCAATCTTCTCTGTGTGATCAGCTCCATCTCTACTAGGCGGAACAGAAAAGGCACCTTGAGCAAATACATGAAGCTGAACAAAACCACCAAGCCAGAGAGGCCGCTGCCCTGGAGAACATACTGAGGCTGCAACAGGAGGCTGAGGAGCGAAGATTTAACGCCATGCAGGCTCAACAAGTTGTTTGTGCTTTACACCAACAGCCACATTCATCCTACAATCCCACAAGTCTCATTCCTTCTACATTCAACAATCCTACACCCATTCTACCTGGACCACCGATGATGCCAGTGCCTCCACGGCAGCACCTGCCCTATCCACCACCCCGTGCTCCACAGCCACCAGTCCACCTACAGCAGCCCAGCCAACCTGGTGAAAGACCAGATCATTCCATTGATGTCTCCTCTGTTTTGGATAGTGTTAACAACACAGCAGAGCAGTTCTTCAACTTGTAGAATTTGTTCTTCAATACAGTTATTGTTCACGACAGAATATATTCAGAATTATTGTTATGCAATTTTTTGACAGAGTTAGGGCAGTACTGAGCTGTGTAGAGAACCTACTCTAGTACATTCCTGGTTAGAAATGGCTATGTTCAAGCCAGCTATACAGTTGTTAGATTGTAAAACAAAGAGATCACTGTACTTCACACTTGAAAACATGTTTTGCAATTTGCACTTTATTTTGCATTTCTAAGAAAAATGTAAACTGTACAAACATAGCATTTCTTTTTGAATACAATTTTATTTCTTTAACAACGCAATTATTCAGTCAGGTTTTTTTTTAATACAATATTACACTTTACTTGAAGCACACAACTGCCCTGTGTTTAGAACCTAAAGTGCTTGTTATACAAGAAAAAGGTTAACTTTACAGCCTTTGTTTTTTGTCAACATTGGATTATTGTCATTGTCGTTTGATAGAATCCAAATAATAAAACAGAAGGACAATACAATAAACAGTCTGTCTCCATGAACCTTTGTACAACCCTGAGAACAGCTACATCATACACAAAGACAGAAAAAAAAAAAAAAAACAGAACAGACAAAACCAAAGGAGCAAGAAGACGACATGGGATACATGGAAGAACTTCAGTGATGTGACTCGTGCCTTCTGTGCCTTGGCTACCACACCAGACGCCGTAGATGACTGGATGGAGCCTCTTGAGTGATTTGTGGTTTTGCTGAATGACTGCACTAGCAGCCAGGAATCACAGAAGCAGCTGTTCACCCAAAAAGGTAGAACAATTGGTGGACTCCCCCCCAACACAAGCAGAACAGCATACAAAGAGGGCAGCCTACCAAGCTGGTCACTGCTGGGGACAGGCCCTGGTTGCAGTCCCTGAACTGAAGGGCACAGAATGTATGAATGAATGGATAATTTAACCCACTTGTTTACACCTGTAAAATGTGTCATGTGACAACAAAGTTGATTCAGATTCTGACAGGTGGATGGGAAGTTCACTGGACCACACGACCAGAAGCAAGCCTGGCATGTCGTGACCTCCTCCACTGTGGTTGCAAAAAGGGGTGCTGTGGAAGATGCAAATGTGCCGAGGCAGCACTTCAGTGCACTGCCCTTTACTACTGTGGTGGACTGTCATCATACGTAACTTTGTGTTGTCACACTTTCTTTCCTCTTTGGCTTTATTAAAAATGCCTTTAGACTAAATGGTATCCTGTCCTGTCGGCCCCTGGACAGACTCCAGTACATTCAAAATTCAGCTGCCAGAGTTTTGACTCATACCAAGCCCTGGCAGCACATCATCCCCACCCTCATCCGTCTCCACTGGCTCCTGGTCAAGTCCCGCATTTGCTACAATCTCCTCCTTCTGTCGTACAACTCCCTTGCACCCTGATACCTGTCTGACCTCCTTCACCAACACACTCCATCCAGGAATCTACGGTCGTCTGACCTGGGCCTCCTCTCCACCCCCCGTACCAAGTTACGGACCTTTGGTGACAGGGCCTTTAGCGTGGCTACCCCCGCCCTCTGGAACTCCCTCCCCCTTGAGGTCCGAAACGCTCCAACACTGGACATTTTCAGATCAGCCCTCAAGACACACCTTTTCACCCTAGTATTTCCCCAGTAACTAGCTCAGTTCACCCCCTTTTTTTTCTTTTCTTTTTCTCTCCCCTCCCCCTTCCATCTGACCTTGTGAAGCAACCTTGGGTTTTAGAAAGACGCTATATAAAACTCAGCTATTATTATTATTTTTTTGTCTCTGTACTGCTGTATAGTTGCACTTTGGCCATTGCCATAGCGCACATGCATTTCATGGCATATCTGTCAACATCTTAGAAAACATGTACAGTATACTCTACCGAAATACATATTTTGATGGTTTTTACTATTATTTAATTAACTGAATGCCGGAAATATGTAGTTAGATAGTTGCTAGCATGTTGTAAATAATACCATTGTATTCCTCATCCTTGAAAATGTAGGATTAGCCACCAGGATCAAGATCCTAGGTGGTCTAGAACCTGAGTTACAGGTAAAGTCACAGCAGGTGGCAGCCATTTTGAAAAATGGTTTCCACGGTTACCATGGGACAAATGATCCTTAGAGCATGCTCTAACAGTGTGCCAAATTTCATGCTTGTATCGTGAAATGCACGATTCCATCAAAATATTGCGCGTAGCTGCTGGACTAGTATGCTTAGTGATTTACCTGATCTGTCAAGAGGTATCGTCTCTCCTCACCTATGATCATCAAGCTCTGCTTGAGATTAGAGGCTTCTTCGACCATCTTAAATATGACCCGTTGGTGAGCTCTCCTCCATGCCTCGAGGAAATCCCGGCGTTCCTGAGGCGTACTCCCCTCTACCTTGCCCGCCAGAGACGCCAGAGAACATGTGGTAAACGCGGTGGTCTCCGGGTTAGGCTCGAGGCCCACCTGAGGTCTGTTTGTGTGTCTGATCGCTGCAGTGATCTGCGTTTTCTGGACGTTCTCCCTGCCCAGCGCTCGAGTAGGATTAGAGACCGATGGATCCGACCAGTGTTCCCTGATGTTGGCGGCTTTGACAGCTGGGGGTGTCGCTGTGTGTGACTGGCCTATCACACAGCGTGGACACTGTCAGCTGCCCAATAAGGAGTTTCATTCATCACGAGCACGGATATTGACTCATATTACTCGGATCATACTCGTACTCGTCAGAAGTGCTTTATCCGTACCGGATACTCGTTTGAGCCGAGGTTCATCCCCACTGCACAGGCCGAGCCATACATTCCAAACAAGTAACTGATCACTTCTAAATGAGATAAGCAGGTAGAGAGTCTGATCCTTCACAAATGCCACCAGCTTAACTATGAGGTCAGACAAAGGCTAACGCAATACGATACGCAATACATGATTTTAATGGTTAATTGATTCACAACATCCAACCAAATTAAGCGCTGAAGTCTTTGGGTTAGAGTTCCTTGCGCTCCTTGAGGTTCCTCATGGACAGACTTTGTTTTTATCTGCAGTCACTAATCAACATTTGCTGCTCCGCAGGGCCGAAGGGAGAACTCGGTTCTACTGGTCCGTGTGGACCCCCTGGTCCTCCTGGTCCTCTGGGAGATCGAGGGCCTCCAGGTGCACCAGGGGCAGACGGTGCTCCTGGTCGTCCCGGCAGAGACGGAACCTGCACCCAGGGAACCAAAGGAGATCGAGGAGAACCCGGGAAACCAGGGGAGAGAGGTGGGAGCTGCATCCAACACACATGTGAACGCACATAAACACACACATGGACACAGGTAAACACACAAACACAAATAAACACACATGTAAACACATATAAACAAACACAGAACCTGTGCGGGTTCTAAAAAGTGGTGTGGAACCTGTTTGAGTTCTAACAGGCTGTGTGGACCCTGTGCGGGTTCTTACGGGCTGTGTGGACCCTGTGCGGGTTCTAACGGGCTGTGTGGAACCTGTGCGGGTTCTTACGGGCTGTGTGGACCCTGTGCGGGTTCTAACGGGCTGTGTGGACCCTGTGCGGGTTCTTACGGGCTGTGTGGAACCTGTGCGGGTTCTTACGGGCTGTGTGGACCCTGTGCGGGTTCTTACGGGCTGTGTGGAACCTGTGCGGGTTCTTACGGGCTGTGTGGAACCTGTGCGGGTTCTTACGGGCTGTGTTGAACCTGTGCTGGTTCTTACAGGCTGTGTGGATCCTGTGCTGGTTCTTACTGCTGAAGGCAGTTTTTGTTTTTTGTTTCTCACCTGAAAGTGAGGAGCTCCTTTGTCTGTTTACCTTTTGCAGTGTTTAATAAGAACTCTGTCTGTCTGTCTGTCTGTCTGTCTGTCTGTCTGTCTGTCTCTCTCTCTCTCTCTCTCTGTAGGACCTAAAGGGTGTGTCGGCCCCCCCGGGCCTCCGGGTCCAGGGTTTAAAGGGGACAAGGGGAATAAAGGAGGCACAGGTCTCCAAGGAACACCTGGTTACCGTGGCGACACTGGTTTACCCGGCCAGCCGGTCAGTTCATCCCATAGTTAACACAGTTACCATGGAAACTGTTAATGCTGTTAGTGTCTGGATTTAATGCTGTTCTTCTTGTCAGGGTGAGGATGGGCCCCCAGGGGCCCCAGGGCCCAAAGGCCTGATGGGAGAAACCGGCATCATGGGACCGACCGGTAAACACCCAACACAGGAGTACTAACTAGTACTAACTACTAAGTAGTGTTACTGCTCACTGCCACAAAGGTGTGAGGTTTACCTGTTAACCTCTAACAACAGAACAGAAAGTCACTGAGCATAACCTGAACCTCAGCAGAACAGTTAGATCTGCTAAAACAGCAGATCATGAAGGAACATGCTGCCACCTGGAGGCAGGAGGTTCCGTTTAGTTTTTTTATTGTCTGTGTTTGTCGTCTGACATGTTGCAAATGGCCTTTGTTTCAAACAAAGGAGTAAAATAAAACGGTTTACCCATAAACAGAATTAACTTAATATCCAAACAGAAATTACAGCGACAAAGAAAGACACAGATATTTCATATATACTACCAGTCAAAAGTTTGGACACACCTTCTCATTTAATGTTTTTTCTTTATTTTTACTACTTTCTACATTGTAGATACAAACTGAAGACATCAAATATATGAAGCAAGATATATGTAATTATAGGTCAGACTAGTGCGGACGAGAAAGACTGATGCACATGAACTGATGAAGCCCCTTGGATAAGAGGCGAAACGTCTTCCTAAGACAAATACAAGTCCAGTTGCCTACGATTCAATTTGCCCAAAGAGAACGATGACCTGGATAAATGAGAAATCCATAGATATATGGAATTATGTAGCAAAGAAAAAACTGTTAAATAACTCTAAATATGTTTTATATTTTACATTCCTCCAAGTAGCCACCCTTTGCTTTGTTGATAGGCTGCAAACCCTTGGCCTTCTCTCAATGAGCTTCATGATGTAGTCACCTGAAATGGTTTTCACTTCACAGGTGTGCCTTGTCAGGGCTCATTTGTGGAATTTCTTGCTTTATCAATGGCATTGGGACCATCAGTTGTGTTGTGCAGAAGTCAGGTTGGTACACAGCCGACAGCCCTATTGGACAACTGTTAAAATTCATATTATGGCAAGAACCAATCAGCTAACTAAAGAAAAACGAGTGGCCATCATTACTTTAAGAAATGAAGGTCAGTCAGTCCGGAAAATTGCAAAAACTTTAAATGTGTCCCCAAGTGGAGTCGCAAAAACCATCAAGCGCTACAACGAAACTGGCATACATGAGGACCGACCCAGGAAAGGAAGACCAAGAGTCACCTCTGCTTCTGAGGACAAGTTCATCCGAGTCACCAGCCTCAGAAATCGCAAGTTAACAGCAGCTCAGATCAGAGAGCAGATAAATGCCACACAGAGTTCTAGCAGCAGACCCATCTCTAGAACAACTGTTAAGAGGAGACTGCATCAATCAGGCCTTCATGGTCAAATAGCTGCTAGGAAACCACTGCTAAGGAGAGGCAACAAGCACAAGAGATTTGTTTGGGCCAAGAAACACAAGGAATGGACATTAGACCAGTGGAAATCTGTGCTTTGGTCTGATGAGTCCAAATTTGAGATCTTTGGTTCCAACCGCCGTGTCTTTGTGAGACGCAGAAAAGGTGAACGGATGGATTCCACATGCCTGGTTCCCACTGTGAAGCATGGAGGAGGAGGTGTGATGGTGTGGGGGTGTTTTGCTGGTGACACTGTTGGGGATGTATTCAAAATTGAAGGCACACTGAACCAGCATGGCTACCACAGCATCCTGCAGCGACATGCCATCCCATCCGGTTTGCGTTTAGTTGGACCATCATTTATTTTTCAACAGGACAATGAGCCCAAACACACCTCCAGGCTGTGTAAGGGCTATTTGACCAAGAAGGAGAGTGATGGAGTGCTGCGGCAGATGACCTGGCCTCCACAGTCACCGGACCTGAACCCAATCCAGATGGTTTGGGGTGAGCTGGACCGCAGAGTGAAGGCAAAGGGGCCAACAAGTGCTAAACACCTCTGGGAACTCCTTCAAGACTGTTGGAAAACCATTTCAGGTGACTACCTCTTGAAGCTCATGGAGAGAATGCCAAGAGTGTGCAAAGCAGTAATCAGAGCAAAGGGTGGCTATTTTGAAGAAACTAGAATATAAAACATGTTTTCAGTTATTTGACCGTTTTTTGTTAAGTACATAACTCCACATGTGTTCATTCATAGTTTTGATTCCTTCAGTGAGAATCTACAATGTAAATAGTCATGAAAATAAAGAAAAAACATTAAATGAGAAGGTGTGTCCAAACTTTTGACTGGTAGTGTATACTCGTTTATAAACAAGAACTGTAAATAGAAAAGAATTAATATTTGAATAACTGTTAGAATCAAAGAGAATTTACACACTGAACCATAAGCTGCAGGCTGTCCTCAGGCGCTGCATGGTGTTTTCAGACGTGTTGACGTCCGTCACTCCCGCAGCTCAGGGAGCACAAGTGCCTCCACTCCATTAAAGACATCAAGTCACATGACACACTGAAGCACACGGGCGGGTTTCAGCGGCAGGAGGTCCTGAACGCTGGCCGGCCCACCCGGGGGAGACTGAACCACGAAATAATGCAGGAAAGTGACATGGAGGACATAATGGACTCTGTGTGTGTGTGTGTGTGTGTGTGTGTGTGTGTTTCAGGTCAGAAGGGGGAGGACGGGCGACCTGGTGTAAATGGTGTCTCTGGACCACAGGGATCCCCTGGGAACCAAGGTAGTGCAATGACATTACAATGACATCACAATGACATCACATAGTGAAAACACACAACCAAGACATTGTTGTAGGGCTGCTGGTGTAACAGCTTACAGCCAGTTACTATAGCAACTGTAGCTACTGGTAGTCACTTTGCCATATAATTTACTGTAACAAAAATAATAATGATTTAAAATAAAATAATTTCCTGTAACAGCAATGAGTAATAATAATTTACCATAAAATAATTATATATGTATATGTGTGTAGGTATATATAGGGAGGACATAATGGATACACGCACACACACGCACACACACACACACACACACACACACACACACATATATATATACATATATATACAGGTCACAGGTCATATATATGTATATATACATATAAATATATACATATAAATATATATATATATATATATATATATATATATATATATATATATATATATATATATATAAAATACATAATTATAATAATCGAATATAAATACATTTTCGATAACATCATTTAAAAGAAAAAAAAAGCTGTTACATGATGTGCTGCCCCCTGCAGGCCCGAGGGGGGAAGACGCCTTCGGGGACGTGGTGCTGCTGCCAGGAGACAAAGGCTCAGCTGGATGTCTGGGAGCCAGAGGAGAAACCGGGCCCCCCGGGGCCCCAGGGAGACAAGGCCCTGACGGTGTGGGCTGTTTGTCAAGATCACAGTGTGTGTGTGTGTGTGTGTGTGTGTGTGTGTGTGTGTGTGTGTGTGTGTGTGGGTG
>NC_043992.1:42137532-42150032 GCF_902150065.1 Myripristis murdjan | reverse complement strand
AAGAGTACTGAGACCACTGAGACCACCAAGACCACTGAGACCACAGAGGCCACTGAGACCACCCAGACCACCACCCAGGCCATTGAAACCACCCAGGCCACCCAGGCTACCAAGACCATCCAGACCATTCAGACTACTTCTGCTGTCACAGCAGCTCCAGCCACCAGCTTCACTGCTGCCATGGTTCTGCTGTTTCTACTGGGGGTTTGTGTGTGTGTGTGTGTGTGTGTGTGTGTGTGTGTGTGTGTGTGTGTGTGTGATCAGTTTCCAAAGCTCTCAGTGAATCATAGATCAAATAGAAAACGTGACGACCTGCAGCTGCCTCTGTTCAGCATGGCGTAGCTCCAGTCAGAGATCAGCATGAACATCCTGTCAGCCCTCGGAGGCGGAGTGTGTTATCTCCAGCTCTTGCATTCATGCCGCTGTGCCCACATTGTGTCTCATTTGTTCTGTGGTCCAAACAAAATGTCCCACAATGCCAGAGGCTCAGCCCTGCTGGGAGGTGACCGCCTCCAGGCTGCACAAACACTCGCAGTCCAGTCTATTGTTTATGACGAATTTTAATAATAACGATCAAGAATCCCCTCCTGTAGTGTGAGTCCATCCCTCGGTATGCGCTGGTCAGGCAGTTTCACTGAGTTCAGGGACTGGATCCGGATCCGTGTAAAGTCCCTGAGGTCCTGGTTCGAGTCCCTCTCACTGTGAAGACATGAAAATGTGTCATGACTCAGCTGGGCTCAGTGCACCGTGCACAGCATGAACACATGGGTAAAGGTTTCTGTGGCCTGTTGAGGGGTCTGTGGTAAGCAGTACCACATGCTAACATCAGGCGGCGCTGCAGTCACTCCTCCAGCCAGCGGGGGGCGACAGAGAGCTGCTGTGGGCAGGCTGTCATTTTAAAAAGCTCCATTTCGCCCTCATCATAAAATTTACTTTATTTCTTTTTCATTTTTGAAATCTGGGGATGTTTTCTGGCCATTTTCTTGTCATTTTTTGCTCCGTGTCGTTTTCCTGCATTTTGAAAGATAACAAGTGAATCTGCTCAGGTTTCAAAGGTTGAAAAGCTTCTGAGAGGTGCTGACGCCTTTCCAAACATTTCAACAGCAGAAATCTGATCCAGCATCACTCATCTGACCTAAAATATATCATTTTAATCATTAGAAACATTGTTTTCCTGTAATTTTTAAGATATTTTTTGATCTAATTTATTTTTGCTAGTTTTCTTGTAATTTTTTGTGCGTTTTTTTTTTTTTTTTGTTTGTTTTTTTAACTAATGTTCCACTAAGTGTTTGCTCATGTGCTCATGTGCTAATTTCCCTGATGTGTTTGAAAGAAATCAAGTGAGTTTGCTCAGGTTAAAGGGTTGAAGAGAAAGCCGGTTAGCACAGGTAGATTAGCACGTCGCTGTTGCCATGGAAACCCTTACACGCATCTCTGAACGGCTTTTGCTGTGTGAGCATGTGCAGGAGAAGAGAGCGAATAAGAAACATGACAAGATAAACACCATGAACACACACACACACACACACACAGCTCTCTGTTCAGAGCGCCTGATGATCTGACGTCAGTGTTTCCTCTGATGAAGACAGAAGGAAAGGAGAAACACACCTGCCGCCGCCTGGAGCTTGACCGGTGTGTGTGTGTGTGTGTGTGTGTGTGTGTGTTCGTGTTCGGGTTGTGTTTTGCTGTTATTTGTACAAGCTTTGTTTCCATCAGGCCTCTCTGATCGTTGGCATGCCAGAGGCTCCGGGTGACCGCCGGGCGTCTGTGCTGCCATGGCCACTGTTGCCGAGGCAACCAGCTGTTACTAATGCGTTCATTAACATCTTTGTGTACAGAGGAGATTGATAATGCAACCTGATATTTGTAAAATAAATGTGATACAGAAGACAGGAAGTTCCTGTCAGAGTGGAGTTTGTCATGATGAATCTGTAACTCTCTGAATATTAAAATCATTAAATATCATCAAATATCAGATCTGCTCAGTATAAAACTCTGCTTACTATCTAAGAGACAAACCAACCAGAAGTTTGGCTCTGTTCTGTCTGCTTCGGTTCTATGCTGATGATGATCGGTTGATTGGATTGATCGGCTCCATGAGGCTTGTTAGTTCAAAAGATAGAAATAAGAGACTTTAGTTTTGTTTACGTGTTTGCTTTGTTTTGTCTTTTCTCTGATAAATAAAGGTTCAAACTGATGCTCCGCCTCCACTTCCTGTCACTCCTCAGCTTCATTTGAAGTTCTGCCCATTTTCTTGTGATCATTTTTTACAGATATTTTTTTTTCCTGGGCAAAGTCACCTGACATGGGAAAACAACACCTCACGTACATGAAAAATACCTTAAGATTATCAAAACGAACATAAATTAAAAATGACAAATGAGATAAAACTATATTTCTACTGATTTAACTGATATATTTAGGGGTCAAATGAAGGTGTGGTTATCCAAGGATAGGCCACACCCCCATCAGGATGCAGGTGTTTCATCACAGGATGAAGCTTTGACACCTGAGGCCTGTACCTGCTGGGTTTGGGCTCAGCGAGGTCACTTCAGGTTAACCCTGCTGGGTTTTCTGTACCATGAAGGTGGTTTACTTTTAATCGGGCTACGTTGCCGTGGTAACATACGCTGAACACCTCACCTGCTCCGGAGCAGGTGAAGTTCAGGATAAGAGCTCAGCAGGTAGAAAAGACCCACCCACTGACCAATCAGCTCTCTTGGAAAATGGCCTGCCCATTGGCTGAGAACCCAGAGGATCGAGTTCACAACTTGTGCTGCTTTTTTTCCAAGTTAGGCCGAGGATTTTTTTTCCCTTCTTCTGCTGCTTTTGTAAAATGAATACGTTTTACTAAGACTTCTTATTTTAATTCTGTTTGTTTTTCTCTCACATTTTTTCAAGTTTGAAGAGGAAGAAGGAATTCTTCTTGTTTTTTCTTTTACTCATGACTCTACACTGTCAAACCAAAAATTGATCTGGTAGACTGTTGTAGTGATTTTTAAAAATATTTTTGAAAATAAATGAGGGGAATTTAATTCAGAGGGTTAAATAAAAGTCTGATAAAATCCAGGCCAGCCTCTGGGCTCCTTTAGGTTTCCATTAGTTTGCTCATATTTAGTATTTAGGCTGGCTGCCCTGAAAAGTCCACATGAGAGTTGGTGCCAAATGTTTTACAGTCTTTAAGTGACAGTGAAATAATATTTTAACCAGCAGAATAAACACGAGGCGTCAGATGCTTTATAAAATGAAATATCAGAATCAGTTGAATCAAAGTGACGATTCTGCTGAAGCTCAAACTGAGGGCAGCGGTCCAGCGAGGGTCGCCCCTCACTGTGAGAGAGGGCCAGTTCCTCTGCAGGAGTGTACGGCTGAGTGGGAGACACATTCATTCACTGAACACACAAATGTTACTGTAGTCAGATCGACCCATGCCGTCATGGTGGGGAAGTCAGATTATAATCCCACTAATTTATGCATTGACACAGTCGGCGATTTTTTCCCAGCATTCCTTGTGGCTGCAGCTGTGTTGCTTTTTGCCTGGATGATGGATTTATATTCCTCGTATTTATTTCAGATTATTGTCTGCTCCTCCGTCGTTGTAAGGTATGCGGCTCGGGTGGATTTTTCCTTGTCTGTGATTGGTCACATGCAGCAAACTCCGCCCTTTTTCTGTGAGCGCGCACAGATCTAGATTGGAAAAGCCTGGGTTCAGTTAGCGAGCTGAAGCTTCATGGGACCCAAAATCCGGAGTGTGGATGTCTGGTTAAGTGAAGCCAGATAACTAAGAGAAACCCCGGGGATGATAACCCAGCTGCTGGGACAGGGCCCTGAGCAGATTCATGGAGAGAAAAACTGATGAACAAATTAGCAACTAATCCCAGGAACATTCAACATTTATTAATTAAAAAAAGTAATTCTTAGGTGTTGGATTAGATCACACCATATACATTTCCATCCATCCTTTTTCTGTCCTCACTTATCCAAGTTAGCCATCATCTGAAGAGGGAAAGCACATGTATGTGCTAAGTATGATGAGAGATCAGACATAGATTATTGTTTTTCTTCAATAATATGGCAACTTTTATTAAATTTAAAACTTAAAACACACTTTTATTCCATTCTATAAACAGTGATTGGTAAGTCTACGGGCTCTATGTTTCACACGGCGCTACCCGTTGCCACTACCCGCTACCCGTGAATTGCGCATTTAACAGCTTCCACTCTCCCTAAACGGTATCTTGCACCGACGCTACCTGCTATACATTATGCCGACTCCGTTATTTGCGCCTGGAGGTGTGTCCGTGGGCGTGTTTATGCGCTTTCCCTAAAATTGCCTTCTTGAGCACACACTTTAGGGAAAGTGGATAGAGGGTCCTCAGAACCACCAGCTATCTCATTTGGGCTTCTACAAGAGCGGCCCAGGCGGCTTCAATGCACGTCCACTTGGACACGTGTGGACGTGGACATGCGGCTCCACCTCCCGAATAAAAAAACACCTTGCTTTAGCCTCAGCTGAACCCCTGAGAAAATGGCAGAGATAGTACTAAATCGCAACCTTCCTCTCTCCATCGTGGGTTTCGGTTTGAGGATTTAGGATAGCACAGCCTGCCCTTAAAGGCAACACCTGGCACACTGACTGGTGTAATTGGCGTAACGTCCAAAACGGTCGGTTACACATGTGTAACCATGGTTCTCTGAGTGAAGAGACTATCTCTCCACCCAGTTACATATTCCATATGTACGGGGACTGACCCACGGGGGTCAGGTGACGTGGATAATTCTTTAAGACAAACCACCTGTGAGGTGGCTAATTACAGTATAAAAGCACCTGTGCGCCACGCCCTCACTGGTCACAATTTTGATGGAACAGATCTAACCCTAACCCAGATCCCCGAGCGCCCTCGAGCTGGAGAGATAGTCTCTTCACTCAGAGAACCATGGTTACACATGTGTAACCGACCGTTCTCTATCGTATCGAGACTATCTCTCCACCCAGTTACATATTCCATATGTATGAGGACACTTTAAGACACACCGTGAGGGGATAGAGCAGAGTGTCGTTCGAATGAGATGTCGCCGCCACCAGAAGTGCTCTAACATAAATCACTCCCACAGGAGTGCTATACAAAAAAGAAAACACTAATATCAAGGTGAACGAACTATTTACAAATGTACACTATATACACACTCCCCCTGCAAACAGCCATTGCAAGACGCATTCTACTGTTGCCTCAAAACCTGGCGCCAGACGCTACCAGGCCAGCCCAGCCCCGCAAGACGCCAAGGCTCAGCTAGGGGTGAAGAGGCCACCCGATCAGCCCACTCCAGGCTGACCGGCGGGGAAAGAAACAAACCTACGGCACTACCATTGGGCTACACCAAGCACCCGCTCACCCAAGGACATGCTTGCAGCCACATTAAGTTGGTAGAACCGAGCAAAAGTGGAAGGGACAGACCAAGTGGCAGCTGTGCAGATCTCACTTATAGATGCACCGCGCCATAATGCCCAGGATGTCGCCATTCCCCGGGTAGAGCGGGCCCTTACACCTGAAGGGAATGGTGCCCCTGTACCCACATATGCCTGCTGGATAGCATCCACAATCCAGTGGGAAAGACGGGCTTTTGACAATGGCTGACCCAGCCGTTCCGGCTTAAAGCAGACAAACAACTGGTCTGTTTTCCTAAGTGCCTGTGTCCTGAGCACATAAACCCTGAGTGCCCGCACAGGGCACACTAGCAAGTGCCTGCACTCTCCATTCTCCATCTGCGAGAAATAGAGAGACCGAAGTTCAACCACCTCTCTATTCAGTGGACAGTCGGAAAAGACCTTTGGGAGGAATGCAGGATTTGGCTGCAAGACCACCCCTGCTTCCTCCGGCAGGAACCTGCACAGGTCGCCATGCACTGAGAGAGCCTGCAGTTCCCCGACTCTCTTGGCAGAGGCCAGAGCCAGCAGGAGGGCGGTCTTAATTGACAGCCACTTCAGGTCCACTGAATTCAGAGGCTCAAACGGGGCCCTTTCCAAAGCCCCTAGGACCAACTCCAAATCCCAGGGTGGGAGAGGCGGCCTACTACAACGGCCGACACGTCTCCTAGCCCCCTTAAGGAATTGAGAAATCAGGTTGGACACATCCTCTGGCAATTTGTACTTCCCAACTCGAGCTGCCTTGACCGCAGCCACCATTCCTCTAAGCGTGGAAGGTGACTTCCCTGCATCTAAGAGCCCTTGCAGGAACTGCAGAATCTCAGGGGCTGAGCATGAGAGAGGATCCGCTTGATGTTCCCTGCACCATGCCACAAATACATTCCATCTGTGCACATACAGCGCCCTTGTTGATGGTGCGCGAGCTCCCTGCAGTGTCTGTACCACTGACTGTGATAGTCCCATGGCTAACAGCTCGGTCCACTCAGGGGCCAGGCCCAGAGCCTCAGTCCCTGGGCGAAGGGATGAACCAGAGTTCCTTGCGCCTGTGACAGCATGTCCGGCCGCAGTGGGAGTTCCCATGGAGTCCCGTCCAACAGTGGTGGGATGTCCGAGAACCATGTCATGTGAGGCCAAAATGGGGCCACCAGGACAAGCCTCACCTCCTCCATCCGAACTCTCCGTAGGAGGGATTGAAGGAGGCTGAACGGGGGAAACGCATGGAGCAGGGCGCGTGGCCATGGATGAGCCATGGCATCTATCCCGAGTGGGGGGTTGTCTCTCCCTAGGGAGAAAAACAGGGGACAGTGGGTGGATTCCCGCGATGCGAAAAGGTCGACTGTCGCTTGCCCATACCGCTGCCACAGGTCCGTGACCACCTGAGGGTGTAGTCTCCACCCTCCGGAGTCCGGACCTCCCCTGGACAACCGATCCGCTGCTACACTGTCCAGCCCCGGCACATGCACCGCCCTTAGGGATTGAAACCTCGGGTGCGCCCACAGCCACAGCTGATGTGCCAGCTTGCAGAGGTGAGGGGAACCCAAGCCGCCCTGCCTGTTGATGTAAGCCGCTGCCGCCACACTGTCTGTCCTTACCAGAACATGTTGGCCCTGAATGTATGGGAGGAAATGGCGGAGAGCAAGGTGGACTGCCTTCAGCTCCAGGATGTTGATGTGCTGCTCCGTGTAATGGCCGCGCCAGCAGCCGCTTACACCGTTCCCTCTGAACACTGCTCCCCAGCCTGTCAGTGAAGCATCTGTGGCTACCAGATGGCGATGTATAATCGGCCCTAACGTACTCCCCCTGCCAATATTCTCCCTGTTCTCCCACCAACGGAGGGCTAACCGTAACCATCTGGTGACGAGCACAGTAGATTGTAGGTGACTTTTGGGGCTCAGCCCTAGGCCCAGAAGACACCTCTGCACTGGGCGCACGTGTAAGAGGGCCAATGGAACAGTCTGGGCTGTCGATACCATGAGCCCTAGGAGGCGGAGACACAGCCTCCATGTAACTCGGGCCCCCAGCCTGAAGTGTGAGAGGCAAGCTTCCAGGGATAGCTGTCTCTCCTGTGTCAGTGTCATCAGCGCAGTCTGGGAATCCACCACTAGGCCCAGGAACTGCGTCCTCTGTGAAGGCTCCAGCCGGCTCTTGTCTCGATTGAGACGCAGGCCGAGGTGTTGTAGGTGCTCTACGAGTAGGGCTAAATGGGCCCGACATTGGTCCTCTGAATGTGCACACAGGAGCCAGTCGTCCAAATAATTAAGAATCCTGATCCCCCTCTGTCTCAGAGGTGACAGGACTGCCTCCATACACCTGGTGAAGGTGTGGGGAGCCAAGGAGATTCTGAATGGCAGAACACGAAACTCGTATGTCCGGGCGTCGAACGTGAACCGGAGAAAACGCCAGTGCCCTTTCCAGATAGGAATCTGGAAGTACGCGTCCTTTAGGTCTACTGCGACAAACCAATCCCCTTTGCAGATGGACTGTCTCACCCTTGGTACTGTCAACATCCTGCAAGGCAGACGGTGCAGATATTTGTTGAGTCCCCGGAGGTCTAAAATGGGACGAAGCCCCCCATCCTTTTTTGGGACAAGAAAATACCGGGAGTAAAACCCAGCCTGCCTGTGGCCTCGCGGCACCTCTCTGATGGCCCCCTTCTCCAGCAGAGTGGAGACCTCGGCCTGGAGCACAGTCTTGTGCTGTGGATTCACTACCGTGAGGACCATTGGGGTCCATGAGGTAGGAGGTCGACGGGCAAACTGAATACGATACCCCTGAGTCATGGTTGAGAGCACCCAAGGGCTCGCACCCAGCGCCTTCCAAGCTGCAAGACGTGCCTGAGCCGGGTAGGAGCAGGCTGGATCTGGCATGGCGTCAGGGGCGAGACAGGGGCTTGGGCTGCTTCTTGCCCTGAGCCGCCATGCTCTGCTTGCCTCTGCCCCTACCTCTACTACGCTGAGCCTCGATGGTGGCCCTCAGGTCACCAGAGCCCCAGCTTGGCCCTTGAGTCTGTGTAGGGGCCCTGGACGACTGTCCAGCCCCCTGCCACCTGCGACGTCTGACCAGTGCACTGGAGACTTCCCAAGCACAGCGACGTGCTTCCTGGCCCTGTTGCAACATGGCATTTGCTCCTGGACCAAACATGGCTGAAGAATCAACCGGCAGCTTCAACAGACTGCTCTGATCCTCTGGTTGCAATCCAGACTGGGATAGCCACAACTGGCGCCGGGTCACCCAGAGAGACGCTATCCCCTTCCCTGCAGCTGCTGCCTGCTCTTTCATCAGCTGTGCCATGGCCGATGAAACGAGCTGCAGCTCAGAGACAAGATCTGCACTGTGCCTGACATCCAGCTCACGTGCCAGTAAGCGTTGATACAGTGCCAACATGGACCCAGTATTAGCCAGCTGTGCTTGGACTGCCATAGTCCTATGCACCTTAGCCAGCAAAGCGTCCAACATTCTGCATCCCCTAGTTGGACAACTAGGTTTCCCCAACACAGAGCTGGACGGGAACATGAGAGCTGCAATGGCCTGGTCTAACTGTGGCAGGGCAGCACATCCAACCTTTTCCTTATCTTGCATGGCAGAAAACCTCCAACAGGACTGGGAAAATTTAAGTGGATCAGAGGGTCTCGCAAACGAAGCTTGCATCAATTCCTCCACATCTGAGAGAAGAGGCACCAGAAAAGGGGCAGGCTGTGTATCACAGCCATCATCAAAACGTGATGGGGCAGAGCCCTGGCTTGTCGTGGAGTCAACCCCCAATGCCTGTGTTGCCCTTTCAATAAGCGCCGTAAATTGGCGGAGCTCTCTACCCCGTTCCCCCTCCTCCAGCTCAGGGCCAGCCTCCCCTTGCCCTGGAGGGAGATCGCTGTCTGAAGAGTTAACCCCCATAACATCCAACTCTTCAGCCTCCTCCTGTTCTTCAACCCAGCTCTCAGCCTCAGTCCTCGGATTACCCAGAAGAGACCTGAGTGGGGGAACAGTAAGGGGTTTCACTGACTCAACCCCAAACTCCGCCCTCCTGAGGCGTTTAACCTGCTGGGAAACAGTGGGTTGAGCAGGCTGCTTACGCTTAACAAAAACACAGTAACGGGCCTCTAAGGACCGTGCTGGCAAAATAAAACAATTAATGCAGGAGGACGGATTAACTCTCGCCAAAGAGGCGTGGTTCTGTCCAAGACACAGCACACACCTATCATGGCCGTCCTCTATGGGCATTTGCACCCCACATCCTACACAATTGTGGCCCGCTTGACTTGCCATATTTTCAAATCTCGCGGGAGTTGTGTGAAATCACGCGAGAGTACAAACGCGGAAGGAGTCGCCTGCTACACTAACTTGTAAACACTTCGCTTTTTTTTTTTTTTTTTTTTTTGACCGGCAACCCTTTTAACTGAATGCCGGCAGCACGGCAACGATGGGCGGCTGCCTCCCCCGCTCCGGGTTCGGCTAACCTCCGTACCTATGCCGCGTTAACCCCTCGTCAGAGTAATACGCCAGGTAACATTGCTCGTGTTAAGCGGCTGGTGGAAACTACCTGGACGCCGACAGCACGGCAAACAGCGGACCTCTGCCTCCATCACTCCGGTTTCCGCAGAAGCCCTGATACAGCTTTGTAGAGAAAACAGCCACCCCGAGAGGCAAAGTCACACTCTCTCTTACACACGGTAAGTGGCAAAGGCTGTCTCCTCACGAAACGAACATACACACACATCAACCTGCTCTCGTGGAATCAAAATGATCAGTGAGGGCGTGGCGCACAGGTGCTTTTATACTGTAATTAACCACCTCACAGGTGGTTTGTCTTAAAGAATTATCCACGTCACCTGACCCCCGTGGGTCAGTCCCCGTACATATGGAATATGTAACTGGGTGGAGAGATAGTCTCGATACGATAGAGAACACACCTATGCATAATGTAACGGATAGCGCAGGTGTTTTAGGGATAACAGCAGGTGTGCAAGATAGCAACTTTTGCGGGGGAACGCCTCTTATGCAATGATAAATCCCCAAATAACGGGTTTAGGGACTCTGACATAAGACAGGGCCCTGCGTCTCAGTGACAGTTCAGCTCACAGGAGCTGCAGAAACACAGCAGAGAGCAGATCCATCACAAGAAATGTTTCTCTTCTCGTCCCAAAATGAGCGACAAAGGTCGGCTCAGTGTCGTTAGGAGCTCCAGTTTCCACAGAACCTCTGGTTGGGGCTGGAGGTCTCCTCCTGCGTGTGATGGCCAAAGCAGTGGCAGTGATGTCAGAGGTCTTTTGCAGCGCCCCTGTTATTACTGATCCATTGAAGGTAATGTCCTGCTCAGTTCTTCGGCTGCAGTTGCCCTCTGGGCTGTTCAGAGCTTTATCGGTTCTGTTAGCTTGACGCTACGTACCGCGACGTCTACGTTGAATATGGCCCAGTTTTGTCTGATCTCTCACAAAACGCACAAAATTCCCGTTTTTTTTTTTTTTTTGCCCTTATTCTGAAAAGACAGTTTTTTGTTTTTTTTTTTTATAATCCTTCGTTATAGTGTTTATATTGCTTACTGCTATTTATCATCTGTGTATACTGTACATTTCTTCTAAATTTGCACATTGACCTACCTCTATGCACATTTTATACACCCATGCACACGGTTCTTTCTGTTTTTTTTTTTTTTGTTGCACATTGCTTCTTGCACACTGGGTTGTACTTAGATCTTATTCTGTTGTACTTAGATCTTATTCTTTATTTTTTTTTTTTTTTATCTTTTTTATTTATTTAATTTGTAATCTGTGGATACTGCTGAAAAACTGCGAATTTCCTGCGGGATGAACAAAGTATCTATCTATCTAGGTCAGTATTCCTCTGATATTCCCGTTTCCCTGCAGCCTGCAGCCTGCCAGCTGACATCCACGTCTTTCCTGGTGTTTTAAAGTAAATGTGGGCTTTTATTTTGTGAATGCATCTCAAACTGTTTGTTTACAAAGTTACAGCTGCCGTAAACAGGCAGTTTGAGTCGTAAACTGCGGTAAAAACCCCAACTGAGACGCATATTCCTAATGTTCTGTTTACATGAGCAGAGAACGTTCCCAACACCAGGATAACATCGACACATCCCACACCTCTGAGTGTGGGTTAGGGTTAGGCTTGTCTTAATGAGAAAAGACATAAGTCTTTTCTCATTACGACTTATGTCTTAATCTGAAAGGCCTAATTTGGACAATCCAGACAGAAAATTCAGTTTACATTGTGAGTTGTGTCACATTCAGAGCAGCAGTGGAACAGAAGTGTCAGGCTCTAAAATCTGGATATAAAACTGAACGAGGACATTAGAGCATCTCATATAAACTAATCAATAACTAACCAATCAATACATGAATAAATAAACTGCAGACAGTTTTGTGTCAGGAGAGCGCCAGCAGGGGGCAGCAACACAACACACTTCCTGTGTGTGGGTGTGCATGTGTGTTTGTTTGTGTGTGTGTATGTGAGAGAGAGAGAGAATGTGTGTGTGTGTGTGTGTGTGTGTGTGTGTTCATTTTATTTCTTTCAATTAAAAAACTAAACATGAGCTTAAATGAAAGTGAGGAATAAAACTGAGGAATTAGCAGAAAATAAATCAACAGATTTGACAGTCTACAGAAGAACGCTGTATTTAAAGATCTCCTGTTTGTGTTCCTCATGTTCCTGTGGACCCTCTGGAAGGCCCTCGAGGACTCCCGGGGGGCCGCGGACCACACTTTAGCGCTTCACTCTGTTTGTTGTTTATCTTCTGTCTCTGTTGGTCTTCTTCTTCCTCGTGTTTGTGTCGTGTGCAGCTCTTTGTCTCGTTGTTCTGGCGGTTCTGCAGACGTTCCGCAGTGGCGTGGGTGCTAATGAGCGCTGAGTCATGCTCTGAGCGCTCGGCTGATTCTGCCTCTCAAAGCCGTCAGCGTTTGTTTTGTGGCGGGCCGCCAGCGCCGCGTTCCCCCGTTGTGTTTGCTGTAGATTAACGGCTCCACGCCGCGCTGATCGCTTCACTAATGAGTCAACAAAGAGCAGCACTTAACAAAACCACGTTCCTTCATCACCGGGAGAGCCCCCCCCGCCACGCCGCCCTCAC
>NC_043992.1:42110032-42132532 GCF_902150065.1 Myripristis murdjan | reverse complement strand
GCAGGGTTCTCAAACAAAAACACTGTGTTCTCAAACCAAAACACAGGGTTCTCAAACCAAAACGCAGGGTTCTCAAACCAAAACACAGGGCTCTCAAACCAAAACACAGGGTTCTCAAACCAAAACACAGGGCTCTCAAACCAAAACGCAGGGTTCTCAAACCAGAACACAGGGTTCTAAATCCAAAACAGAGGGTTCTCAAACCAAAACGCAGGGTTCTCAAACCAAAACACAGGGTTCTCAAACCAAAACACTGTTTTCAAACCAAAACGCAGGGTTCTCAAAACACTGTGTTCTCAAACCAAAACACAGAGTTCTCAAACAAAAACACAGGGTTCTCAAATAAGAATACTGTGTTCTAATACCAAAACGCAGGGTTCTCAAACAAAACTCAGGGTTGTCAAACCAAAACACAAGGTTCTCAAACAAAAACTCAGGGTTCTCAAAATAAAAAACAGAGTTCTCAAACCAAAACGCAGGGTTCTCAAACAAAAACTCAGGGTTCTCAAACCAAAGCACAAGGTTCTAAAACAAAAAAACAGGGCTCTCAAACTAAAACGCAGGGTTCTCAAACAAAAACACAGGGTTCTGAAACCAAAACGCAGGGTTCTCAAACAAAAACACAGGGTTCTCAAACCAAAACGCAGGGTTCCCAAAAAAAGAACACAGGGTTCTCAAACCAAAACACACAGTTCTCAAAATAAAACACAGAGTTCTCAAACCAAAATGCAGGGTTCTCAAACAAAAACTCAGGGTTCTCAAACCAAAACACAAGGTTCTCAAACCAAAACACAAGGGGCTCTAGTTTCGCAGACCTGGCGAGGCGCGGGCGCAGCGCAGCTGCGCTGCGCCAACTGGGTGTGGCCAAGTGGATTTTGCAAGTTTGGCACGCCGTGCGCCTTGGCGCATCTACTGCGCCGTTCCTCCTACCGGCGCAAGGGAGGAGAGAAGGCGTGGTGTGGGTTTGACACAGCCGATTCACTTTAAACCAATCAAATGAGCCCCTGTCCTCGCCTTTAAAATGCGCTGCGCGAAGGCGTAGTGGTAGTCTACACATTTGACATGGATGAAGAGAGCAGCCGCATCACACACGCACTGAGGCCAGTCTTGGCTGCTGCAATGTTGCTGGAGCTACCTGCCATCCATCTATCCACCCATCCATCTAACCACCCATCCATCCATCCATGCATCTATCCTTAAATTCCTGAGTCCCCTGTCTTTCCATTACCTGCCTGCCTCGCATCTCTTTTTTTCCAGCTCTGTCACCGTCTGTTAAAGTTATTGATTTTTACGAGCAAATATAAATTTTACTGTGAAGCCCCCATTTTTAATGAATGTTTTTACCTCAAAGGATAATCCTCGCCATATTCATATAAATAGCCTACATGTTTGTTTTGCAACTTTCGACTCCATCACTTACTGATGCAACAACACACTAGAGATTACAACAAAATCCGGTTCATGGAAGCTTTTACATTCGCTGTTCTAAACGCCCAGTGTCTGGCAAGGAACCGATGCATTTTACATTTTCGATTTGTGTGGAATCAGGGTTTCATTCATTCATTCATCTTCTAAACCGCTTATCCTCACTAGGGTCGCGGGGGGGTGCTGGAGCCTATCCCAGCGCTCATAGGGCGAAGGCAAGGAAACACCCTGGACAGGTCGCCAGTCTATCGCAGGGCAAATCAGGGTTTCCGTTAGAAAAAATTGGCACCGGACAACGTGACCGGCAGGTTTTCAATTTACCGGACAAATGTTTGAAATTCCGGTCAAATATTATGTGAATTTACTGAGCTTAAAATTATGTGCAGGCTATATAAGAATGATATCAAGGCATGTCAATTTATAGCGTAATCTTTTTATTGAAAAGCAGGCTGTATCAAATTAAATTAGTGCCGTCAATTGACTCACGTGCGTAACGTCTAAAATAAATAAATAAATATTGCACAAGCCTGTGCTCTTTTAACATGAACGTTGCATACAATTGCAACTACAATTTGCAAACAAAAAAACGGGCTCATATCATTTTAATAACGCGGCGTGCTGCCAACTTGAAATCAAATAGATGCAATAAAAACTTAATTCAGCAGCTGAATTAAAATCAAAAGTCTCAAGTGTCTCTCCGCAACTTGCAATGCGCATCAGTCTTGTGACCTTGTTCTCACCCAGGCGACTTTGCTACGCTGATACGGTTCTGCAGAAAAAACCCTCTCTCTCCCTCTGGTACACCGGAGACAGGAATCACGCAGTCTATTTTTTTTTAATTATAAATAAAATTACGTGGAAATTGACTGTTTTAATAAAATTGTGAATATTTTCACCGGACATTTAAAAATTACCGGACTTTTTTTTTTTACCAGTCATAGTCCGGTGATTACCGGATAATGAAAACCCAGAGTGGAATATTTAAATATATATGGAAGAAAAACTGTGTAGTTAACAGGGGCAGCGCCAGACACCATAACTGGAAAAAAGACATCACTGTATGGGACACAATGTTTGACTGACAGGTGATCAGGTTGGGTTTCCATTACGCTGCCAAACGGTGCCAATCTCCTTTGATCTGACATCAGTTGTGATGGCACAGTCGATATGGAGATACGTTTATGTGCTGACTGAGATTATAGCATTGAATAGTGGTTTCTGTGGGTATTTATTGCATTGTTACTGTGCCTGACAATCTGTGAGGTTTTGGTGACGTGTGCGCACTGCCCGCCTGTGAGCCAAACTTCCACTGCGCCAGCCACGCTGCGCCTTGCGCCGAAAGTAGACGTGGTTTCAGGAGGCGAGCTTTTGGCGCACCTCGGTGAAGCCTTTTGGCACGAAACTGTCACTGCGCCAAGCTGAATCTGTCGACACCTCCCCCTGCTGCGCCGCCACTCCCATCTCGGCGCAGATCCGTCTGCGAAACTTGGAAACCGTTCGCCTCGCGCGTTGCGCCTGTCGAAACTAGCTCTGCGCGGGGTGCGCCTCACTGCGCCACCCTGCGCTGCGCCGGGAAACTAGAGCCCATGGTTCTCAAAACAAAACACAGGGTTCTCAAACAAAAACGCAGGGTTCTCAAAACAAAATACAGGGTTCTCAAACCAAGACACTGTGTTCTCAAACCAAAACACAGGGTTCTCAAAACACTGTGTTCTCAAACCAAAACACAGAGTTCTCAAACAAAAACACAGGGTTCTCAAATAAGAATACTGTGTTCTAATACCAAAACGCAGGGTTCTCAAACAAAACTCAGGGTTGTCAAACCAAAACACAAGGTTCTCAAACAAAAACTCAGGGTTCTCAAAATAAAAAACAGAGTTCTCAAACCAAAACGCAGGGTTCTCAAACAAAAACTCAGGGTTCTCAAACCAAAGCACAAGGTTCTAAAACAAAAAAACAGGGCTCTCAAACTAAAACGCAGGGTTCTCAAACAAAAACACAGGGTTCTGAAACCAAAACGCAGGGTTCTCAAACAAAAACACAGGGTTCTCAAACCAAAACGCAGGGTTCCCAAAAAAAGAACACAGGGTTCTCAAACCAAAACACACAGTTCTCAAAATAAAACACAGAGTTCTCAAACCAAAATGCAGGGTTCTCAAACAAAAACTCAGGGTTCTCAAACCAAAACACAAGGTTCTCAAACCAAAACACAAGGTTCTCAAAACAAAACACAGGGTTCTCAAACAAAAACGCAGGGTTCTCAAAACAAAATACAGGGTTCTCAAACCAAGACACTGTGTTCTCAAACCAAAACACAGGGTTCTCAAACCAAAATACAGGGCTCTCAAAACAAAACAGAGGGTTCTTAACCAAAAAAGCAGGGTTCTCAACCCAAAACGCAGGGCTCTCAAACAAAAACACAGGGTTCTCAAACCAAAACACTGTGTTCTCAAACCAAAACACAGGGTTCTCAAACAAAAATGCAGGGTTCTCAAACCAAAATACAAGGTTCTCAAAACAAAACAGAGGGTTCTCAACCCAAAACACAGGGTTCTCAAACCAAAACACAAGGTTCTCAAACCAAACACACAAACTCACGCACACAGACACACACAGACACACACAGACACACACACTCACAGACACATACACACACAGACACATACACACACACACGCACACACACACACACACACACACACGCACACACACACACACACACACACACAAACACACACGCACACACACGCGCACACACACACACACACACACACACACACACACACACACACACACTCAGACAGTCAGTCAGACTCAGTTCATGTTGTTTAACCAGCGAAGCTGCAAAAATAAATAAAATAATTAAAATGTATGAAGCCGCCCAGATTGAATTAAATTAAATAACAGGAAAACAAAAAATAGCTCGACTGTGTGTGTGTGTGTGTGTGTGTGTGTGTGTGTGTGTGTGTGTGTGAGTGTGTGTGTGTGTGTGTGTGTGTGTGTGTGTGTGTGAGTGTGTGTGTGTGTGTGTGTGTGTGTGTGTGTGTTCTTATCTCAGTCAGTCAGCAGTTTCATTATTTCCTGCTGTCTGCTGATAAGGCGGAGCCGTGTCCCGTACACCGAGCGTCGTAGGTCTGACTCCCTGCAGCTTCACTGACCCTCTGAGCTGCTCTATTGATGCTCTGATCGATTGATTTATTGATTTACTGATTTATGTGGATCAGATCCATGTTTCACACAGTCTGACATCGTGTCTAACACCTGAGCGGAGGTCAGTGCTGTGTGTGTGTGTGTGTGTGTGTGTGTGTGTTGTATCTTGTAGCATTGTAACACTGGGATGACAAGGAAAGACACTCTGCAACAATACATGTTACAGTAATAATATATAATAATGCCAAATGACTGAGTGCACCAACTCAGGAGGGGTCAGGGGTCAGGGGTCAGAAGTCATCGCTGTGTTCCAGTCCCCATACTACCATACTATTTAGTATGCAAGAAAAAGAATGAGTACATCCCAGTACACAGTGTGTCAGATGCAGTATGCCAAGAGGACCAGGATGTTCTACTACATCGCTCAGATTTCACAGTCTGTGTGTCAGCATGCTGCTCTGGCCATGCTGACCCACAATCCTTTGTGCAGCGGACGTTACGTGGATCAGAAATCAGACAGAGGACAGCGCAGTATGAAACAGCACCGCCATTTTGACAACAACATTCAAATGTGGCGCTACGGACGGAGGAGGAAGTGAGCGAGAGGGGCGGAGCTCAGGGAGGACGGATGTAGGACGGATCCAAGATGGCGCGGACGAGTCCAGACGCCATCACGAACCTCGAATACCTGGCTATCCTCTGTCGCCCTTTCTATCTGCCCCGGGAGTTTTCTGCGGTCACCATCTTTGCCGTTTATATTCCACACAGGCAGACACCGCTCTCACCACTCTGCATGATACCATCAACAAACACTACGCCAAACACCCAGACGCAGCCCTCATCGTGGTCGGTGACTTCAACAAGGCGAAAAAGGTTATGCCCAACTTTTTCAACACGTCACATGTCCCACGAGGGGTGACAACACTCTGGATCAGTGTTACACTCCATTCAAGAACGGATACAAAGCCATATCACTGCCGGCTTTTGGGAAGGCTGACCACAACGCCATTTTCCTCACACCAAAATATAAACAAAGGCTAAGACAGGAACCCCTGGTATCGCGAGAGGTCAGACGCTGGACCCCGCCCAATCAGAGGCCACACTACAGGACGCGCTGAGTGACGTAGACTGGGACATGTTTCGGGCGAGCTCGGATGACGTTAATGAGTTTACGGAAGTGGCTACGTGCTTTATATCCAAGCTTTTAGATGATACCATTCCTATGGTGACTGTGAAGGTTTTTCCTAATCAGAAACCGTGGGTGGATAAGTCTATCCGCGAGGCTCTGAAAGCACGTACCGCTGCCTACAACGAGGGACTCATCACCGGAGACATGTCACCGTACAAAGCGGCAGCCTACAAGCTCAGACAAGCGGTGAAAGCGGCTAAGAGGCGATACAGGGATAAGGTGGAGGAACAACTGTGCGACCGTGACAGCAGACGCATGTGGCAAGGACTGCGGACGATTACGGACTATACAGGACGAGTGAACACCTCGGCTGTGGTGGACTCCTCACTGGCAGAAGAGTTAAACACCTTCTTCACTTGCTTTGAGGCTGGCGGCGCTAGCGCTATCACTGGGGCTAGCACAATCGAAGCAGGCGACCTGACTGGTGAGGAGGACCGCCCACTCTCGCTCTCGGAGCACGACGTCAGGAGAGCTCTGAGACGAGTGAACAGCAGGAAGGCAGCCGGCCCAGACGGCATCCCCGGGCGTCTGCTAAAATCCTGTGCTAGCCAGCTAGCTCCGGTGTTCACAACCATCTTCAATCTGTCCCTGGCCCACTCTGTCATCCCCACCTGCCTAAAAAAAGTCCACCATCATCCCTGTGCCCAAAAAGACCAGCCGGTCTAAATGACTTCCGCCCTGTAGCTCTGACCTCCGTGGTGATGAAGTGCTTTGAAAGACTCATCAAAGACTTCATCTGTTCATCACTGCCGGACTCCCTGGACCCCCTTCAGTTCGCCCCAATAGGAGTACTGACGATGCCATCACCCATGTCCTCCACTCCACCCTCTCCCACCTGGACACCGGTAAGGGGAATTATGTGCGTCTGCTGTTTATTGATTACAGCTCAGCATTTAACACCATAGTTCCCCACAGACTGGTCACCAAGCTCAGGGACCTGGGGCTGAGTCCCTCACTCTGCTCCTGGGTTCAGAGCTTTCTGACCGGCAGACCACAGGTGGTGAAGGTTGGAGCCCACACCTCCAGCTCCCGTACCTCCACACTGAGGCCCCCCAAGGCTGAGCCCTCTGCTATACTCCCTGTACACCCATGACTGCACAGCGACACACCAATCCAACATCACTGTGAAATTCGCGGATGACACAGTGGCGGTAGGCCTGATCTCTAATAACAACGAGACGGCCTATCTGGAGGAGGTGGAGCTGCTGTCTTCGTGGTTTAAGGACAACAACCTGGACCTGAACGTCACCAAGACCAAGGAGGTGGTGGTCGACTTCAGGTGAGAGAGGCAGAGGATCCACTATGCGCCGCTCAGGATCTACAGGTGGAAAAAGTGAGCAACTATAAGTACCTCGGGGTTCACATCTCTGAGGACCTGACATGGACCACACACCTCCACCCTGGTGAAGAAGGCTAGGCAGCGGTTGTACCACCTCAGGCGGCTGAGGAAATTTAAGATCTCCACCACGCTGCTGAAAACCTTCTACACCGCCACAGTGGGGTCTGTGCTCTCTGTGAGCATCACCGCCTGGTACGGCAGCTGCAGCTCCCAGAACAGGAAGGCCCTGCACAGAGTGATTCAATGTGCTGAACGCATCACCCGCACAGCACCGCCCGGCCTCCAGGACATCTACACCCGCACAGCACCGCCCGGCCTCCAGGACATCTACACCCACACAGCACCGCCCGGCCTCCAGGACATCTACACCCACACAGCACCGCCCGGCCTCCAGGACATCTACACCCACACAGCACCGCCCGGCCTCCAGGACATCTACACCCACACAGCACTGCCCGGCCTCCAGGACATCTACACCCGCACGGCACCGCCCGGCCTCCAGGACATCTACACCTGGTGCAGGTCCAGGGCAAGTGGGATCATCAGAGACTCTCACCATCCCAACCACAGGCTGTTGGAGTGGCTGCCCTCAGGCCAGCGGCTTCGCTCCATCAAAGCTGAGCGGCTGAGAGGCTGAGAAGGAGCTTCTCCCCCCAGGACACACGGATCCTGAACTCTTAATAACAAAACACTATAACAGACCACAGCGCCACGCACCACCTACCTGCAGTATCAGACAGCTCAGCACCTTACTACCCCCTGCTGTCTGACGCTCACAAACCCTAACTCTGACTCTCTGTCGGAGCAGGTTGTTCTTCAGGGTTTTGCAGCTTAGTTGTGGATGTGGGTCAGTGCCTTTCGCATTCCCATTCATCCACTCATTTTCTATTCCCTTTCTTACTTCTACTTATTTGTACTTATTGTATATTGCTGTATATTGTACATAGGTTGTATAATGTATATAGGAATGTTATATACATTTTATTTATTTATTTTTTTTTAAATCTATTTTATTCTATCTATTTTTTACTTGCACAGTGCTGGAGTTGTTGCAATCACATTTCACTGCTGCTGTACCCGTACATCATGCGTGTGACGAATAAAAATCTTGAATCATGTAGTGTGTCCCAATAGTATGCATTCGCATGCATACTGCATGCTAAACTACATACTTTGTAAGGGCAACTGCAGTACATACTAAAAGTGAAAAGCAGAAGTATGCGATTTGGAACGCAGGGCAGGAGTCAAGGGTCAGGGGTCAGAGGTCAGGGGTCAGATATATTGGGGAGTCAGCAGGTGGCCGGGCCCCGCTCTTATGGAATAACCTCCCTGCTGCCATCAGACAGTCAGAATCTGTCGATTTCTTTAAATCTAAACTCAAAACTCATCTCTTCAGCTTAACTTACGGTTAGACAGATCCAGTGTCAGGCAGCGGCGTCTCTAGTTGAACTCCATTTGTCAGCAGCATGGCCGTAACGTCGCTGTTTTCTAAATCAAAAAGCTTTTAAGTAGTGAAACTACTTTACCAATCAAATAGCGTGGTAGCGTCCGCAGAAGCTACATTTTCCCAGGCATTTCTAAACCTTAAACGCAGTGGAGCTTTTGCTGCGGTGGTGCAGCAGGTAGCATCACCACCGCTCACGGACCTGCAGGTGTAGCCAGCAGACGTTGCGTACCTGTCCTACCTGTCTGCTGCAGCGGGGCACGAGCACGCAGGTGACAAAGATGACAGAGCTCCTGTGATTTGAACCATGTTGTTGTATTGTTGTGGTTTTCTGATAATGATATTCATATTGATGGATATAATGTTTAAATGGACTGCATTTCTATAGCGCTTTTCTAGTCTACTGACCACTCAAAGCGCTTTACAATGTTTTGCCTCACATTCACCCATTCACACACACATTCACACACTGACAGCAGAGGCTGCCATGCAAGGCGCCTAGCTGTCCATCAGGAGCGGTGAGGGGTTCAGTATCTTGCTCAAGGACACTTCGACACACTCTGGAGGAGCCGGGGATCGAACATTTCTAAGCAATTAGAGTTTTTGGCTGTGAATATAGAAATTTCTGAGGGAGTTGGCTTAACTGTCGTGGGGTGTTACAGGCCCCCATCTGCCTCTGCTGAGGCTCTGGAGACTCTGGTGCTGAAACTGAAATTCACTGAAAATGTTTTAGCTGGTGATCTTAACTGGGACTGGCTGAAACCGGTATCGGATGATTTTAAATCCTTTTGTGACTTTATCAGTCTCACCCAGCTGATTAATTTGCAAACTCGTCCAAACGTTAAACACCCTGAGAAATCTACATTAATTGATCTGATCTTGACCAATGTCCCTCAAGTTTTCTGCCATTGGTATTTTTTGCAATGATCTGAGTGACCATTGTGTTGTTGCTGCAAATAGAAATACAAAAATCCCCAAATTAAAACCACAGATTATTCTTAAGAGAGATCTTAAAATTTTAATGAACAAGGTTTTCATCATGATTTGTTTTATTTTAACTGGAATAGAGCAAATCCCTGATGTTGAATCAAGTTGGACTTTTTTAAATGAAGGTTTTGCTCAAATCTTAAATAGACATGCTCCTTTTTGGAGGTACAGAGTTAAGGGGCGCGATAACCCGTGGTACTCCTCTGATTTAGCAGAACTTGTTCATGCACAGAACATAGCGTGGGCTGCGGCGAGGACAACAGGCTCTGTCACTGATTGGACCGGAGGATTGGACAGGAGGTCATGACAGTGTGGATACCTGACAGAAAATGACACTGAATCCACATTTTTGCCAAGATTTGGGCTTTTAAAGGCAGTGGTCTTAAACTTTTGATCAGCTGATGAACAGCCTATATTAGTTTAATGGTTGTTTGCAATAAATTGCTCACTCAATTTATTTATTTATTTATTTATTTATTTTTGTCTCACTCCCATTTCTAAGCTCTGCTTAGAACCTTCTTAAGACCCAACAGTGCAAAATGTAAATTCTTTCAATTTCTCAACTGGTCTTAAGATTTTGATCAGGAGTGTATATACATACAGACACACACACACTAACATATACACACTTCCCCCACATTAGCATGTACACACCACCTGCTTTGTGTTATTATGTGAAGCATGCTGTGTGTTTTTGTTGCCAGGGTTTGTAGCAGTAAAAGCAGAGAGCTCAGTCTCATCAGCTATTGAACTGGACAAACTCTGTTTGACTGACAGTTTTATTGATTACTCAGAGAGCAGTGACTTGGAAGTTGGTTCAATGTTAAAAAAACAAAACAAAACAAAAGTAGTTTTGATGTAGTTGAGCTCCATGTTGTCTCTGTATTGTAGCTCAGCTCACTACAGTTTTTGCCCAAAGCTGGACAGGTGGTGGTGCGGCAGGCTGGCCCAAGAACTCACCTGCCGACGAGATTATAGATTATTGAGATTCAAATATCCATTATCTTGTTGTATGATGAACGTCCCCTTGTCTCTCTCCTGTGTGTGTGTGTGTGTGTGTGTGTGTGTGAGTGTGTGAGTGGTTGCTGTGAGTCTCCGCTGTGTGCCGGTGTCATCTGTCCTCCATCCAGGTCTCCATGGTGACGGCGGTGCTGTGGTTCAGGTCCCAGGCTGCTCCAGTGCGTCCGGCTCCGCTCAGCATCCTCGCCTCACTCATCACACACCGCTGAGCGTTCAGCATCATGTTCTCCTGCCTCTGTGTCAGCATCATGTTCTCCTGCCTCTGTGTCAGCATCATGTTCTCCTGCCTCTGTGTCAGCATCATGTTCTCCTGCCTCTGTGTCAGCATCATGTTCTCCTGCCTCTGTGTCAGCATCATGTTCTCCTGCCTCTGTGTCAGCAGAGGCAGGAGAACATGATGCTAACACAGAGGGGGGTCCTCCTCACAGAGGGGGGTCCTCCTCTGTTAAAGGGGGAGGCTCTAAGGACAGAGGATGTTGTATTGCCCTTTGGGACAAATTTGTAATTTGTGATTCTGGGCTATATGAATAAATAAAACTGAATTGAATTGAAACTGAGGCGGTGCAGAGCAACCAGAACCTGTCCAGAACCAGAGCCTGCACCTGTCCTGCCAGACTGGCCCTAAAAAAAAAAAAAAAACAGTGAAATGTTCCTTTAAGGAGGTCAAAGGTCGTCTGGAGTAGATGGGGGGGTTCTGCGTCATGAGAACTCCATGCTGCGTTCCGACCAATCAAAAGCACCGCTGGAGGTCAATGTGCCTGTCAGTCCAAACTAATCAATCTGCTGAGAAACAGCAGGCCTCCATCACACTGCCTGTCACACACACACACACACACACACACACACACACACACACACACACACACACACACTCACACACTCACACACACACACACACACACACACTCACACACACACACACACACACACACACACACACACACTCACACACACACACACACACACACACACACACACACACACACACTCACACACTCTCACACACACACACACACACACACACACACACACACACAGTCACACATAAATGAGCACAACACTTTTCAGCTCGTTGTGTCGATTAGCAGGTCAACGGCCACAGTTTGACCCCCCACAGAGCCCCGCGGGATCCTGGGATTGTTGTTTAGAGAGAGGCTAATTTTCTGACAGGGACACACACACACACACACACACACACACACACACAGAGTTTAAAACAAAGACAAACACACATGCTGCGCAGACACTTACACTAATCCACACTTGGTCATGCAAACACACAGTGCAGCTTTGGAGCTAATGTGGGAACAGCAATGACCGGTCACACTCTGCTGCACACACACACACACACACACACACACACACACACACACACAAGTTCTGGGGGAACTGGTTTCTACAGCTAAGCTAACTAGATCCTGTCTGTCTGTCTGTCTGTCTGTCTGCCTGTCTGTCTGTCTGTCTGTCTGTCTGTCTGTCTGTCTGCCTGTCTGCCTGTCTGCCTGTCTTTCTGTCTGTCTGTCTGTGTGCTCTGTCAGAGTGCAACAAGCCGAACCAATCAGCTGTTACATTAACAGACAGCCACTGTAATTTGAGGAATCAGAGAGCGGTAACCGTGGAAACGGTTTGACAGCTGTGTTTTGTCCTGTCGTCTGCTGTTAACATGAACCTGTGCAAGCCCCGCCCCTTCCTGCCAGCTCTGTCCCGCTGGTTGCTATGTTACATGCGCCATCCTTCTGGTTGTTAGGTGACAGGAAAAACACCGCAACTAACTTAACTTAATATGGAATCATGTAGTAAACAAAAAAGTGTGAAATAACTGAAAACATGTTTTATATTCTAGTTTCTTCAAAATAGCCACCCTTTGCTCTGATTACTGCTTTGCACACTCTTGGCATTCTCTCCATGAGCTTCAAGAGGTAGTCACCTGAAATGGTTTTCCAACAGTCTTGAAGGAGTTCCCAGAGGTGTTTAGCACTTGTTGGCCCCTTTGCCTTCACTCTGCGGTCCAGCTCACCCCAAACCATCTGGATTGGGTTCAGGTCCGGTGACTGTGGAGGCCAGGTCATCTGCCGCAGCACTCCATCACTCTCCTTCTTGGTCAAATAGCCCTTACACAGCCTGGAGGTGTGTTTGGGCTCATTGTCCTGTTGAAAAATAAATGATGGTCCAACTAAACGCAAACCGGATGGGATGGCATGTCGCTGCAGGATGCTGTGGTAGCCATGCTGGTTCAGTGTGCCTTCAATTTTGAATAAATCCCCAACAGTGTCACCAGCAAAACACCCCCACACCATCACACCTCCTCCTCCATGCTTCACAGTGGGAACCAGGCATGTGGAATCCATCCGTTCACCTTTTCTGCGTCTCACAAAGACACGGCGGTTGGAACCAAAGATCTCAAATTTGGACTCATCAGACCAAAGCACAGATTTCCACTGGTCTAATGTCCATTCCTTGTGTTTCTTGGCCCAAACAAATCTCTTCTGCTTGTTGCCTCTCCTTAGCAGTGATTTCCTAGCAGCTATTTGACCATGAAGGCCTGATTGGCACAGTCTCCTCTTAACAGTTGTTCTAGAGATGGGTCTGCTGCTAGAACTCTGTGTGGCATTTATCTGCTCTCTGATCTGAGTTGCTGTTAACTTGCGATTTCTGAGGCTGGTGACTCGGATGAACTTGTCCTCAGAAGCAGAGGTGACTCTTGGTCTTCCTTTCCTGGGTCGGTCCTCATGTGTGCCAGTTTCGTTGTAGCGCTTGATGGTTTTTGCGACTCCACTTGGGGACACATTTAAAGTTTTTGCAATTTTCCGGACTGACTGACCTTCATTTCTTAAAGTAATGATGGCCACTCGTTTTTCTTTAGTTAGCTGATTGGTTCTTGCCATAATATGAATTTTAACAGTTGTCCAATAGGGCTGTCGGCTGTGTAGTAACCTGACTTCTGCACAACACAACTGATGGTCCCAACCCCATTGATAAAGCAAGAAATTCCACTACTTAACCCTGACAAGGCACACCTGTGAAGTGAAAACCATTTCAGGTGACTACATCATGAAACTCATTGATAGAAGGCCAAGGGTTTGCAGCCTATCAACAAAGCAAAGGGTGGCTACTTTGAGGAATCTAAAATATAAAACATATTTAACAATTTTTTCTTACCTACATAATTCCATATATCTTGCTTCATTTATTTAATATCTTCAGTTTGTATCTACGATGAGGAAATAGTAAAAATAAAGAAAAAACAATGAATGAGAAGATGTGTCCAAACTTTTTACTGGTAGTGTACTAAATATAGAAATATGAGCCTTACAAATTTAAAAAGCATGTGCATTATGTATGAGTTGTATCAAAGGTAATGGCAAAATTATGTGCATTAAGTCTCAATACATGCATTAATCCTGCAAAATATCACAACAGTCAATACAGAGATTAGAAGCTGAGCACATTTCAATGGTCAGCCAACATACACCTGGTGCACAGCGAGCCATGGGACCGCCGGGCCGCCGGGCCGCCGGGCTCTCAGCTGCTGCCTGAGGTCTGAGGTCTGAGGAGGTTTAATCTTTGCTGCCGTTAGGAGAGCGCCGAACTCAGATTCACTGTAGAAATTACATGACAATAAACTTCCTGTCCTTATGACTCAACTAAATAGAGATGTTGATGCTATGTTTGTGTGTGTGTGTGTGTGTGTGTGTGTGTGTGCGCGCTTGTGTGTGTGTGTGTGTGTGTGTGTGTGTGCGTGATATCACTGAATATCAGTGGAGCATCATTCACTCTGGTAATTATTTACCCATTAAAGGGGATGGGATTTATTTTCTGGCGTTGGTTAATTGATGTTCAATCACTTCTCTGCTTTGGGAATTGTTCATTTATTTCAGTTGCAGAGGCAATAAAGCCTTCCTGCAAACAGAAAACCAACCTTGAGATAACACCAGTAACATGAGATGAAACAAAATAAGAGAGATAACATGAGATTTAACAAAACAACAGAAATAACATGACACAAAAATGAGAGATAACATGAGCTGAGACACAACGATAACCTAGCTAACATGAGAGAACACTAAATGACATGAAAAAGAGATACACCAAATTATCATTGTTGCTATATAATCATCTATTGCAATATGTAATCGGGTAATGTGTAATTTTCACTAATTAGGTACTAGGGCAATGTGCAACGCAACAAGCACTTTATACTTCTATATAACTAGGTACTCTAGGTATCACAAATTACCATCGTTGGTATTAGATTATTGTAATATGCAATTGAGTATTAGGCAATCAAAATAGCACTTTATATTTCTTGGGCAATTTGCAATACAATAATGCACTTTACACTTTAGCACTTTGCACTTTAACCAGCCCCCCGACATATAATTTTAGTGTTTAATTTAGTGTTTAAGCTGTGGTGAAATGCGCATGGTCCCCTGAGCCTTGGCCTGTATGTTTTATGATCAACTATGTTGTTTGTTTTGTCTTGTTCTGTTTTGTTTTGTTTTGTTGTTATTGTGAATGAACGTTGTACAACACCAACCTGCCAATGGGACTAGAGATGGAAATTAGCCACACAGCTACAATCTCACGTGTTTACATTTATATGTGCATTAACATGTACTGTCCCATTTCTTTCTTTTAAAAATAAATAAATCTACAAATCTACAAATCTACACAAGATTAAACTAAACAGAAAACATGAAATGGAACAAAAGAGAACATGAGATTATAAAAACAACAGCAATAACACAAAATGAAACAAGAGAGATAAGACGGTGAAATAAAGAAACGAAATGACACGAGATGAAACAAACCAACACAGTTCACAAGAGAAGGCAAAATAGAGATAAACGAGATGAAACAATAACTGAGGTAACATGAGATAAAGCAAGATTACACAAAAAAAGATGAACGAGATAAAACAAGAGATATGATGAAGTGAAACAAAACAGAAAAACAAGGTGATAAAAGACTTAGGGCTCTAGTTTCGCAGACCTGGCGAGGCGGGGGCGTAGCGCAGATGCGCTTCGCCAACTGGGTGTGGCCAGGCGGATTTTCCAAGTTTGGCACGCCGTTCTCAGTGGCGCAAATACTCCGCCGTCCCTCCTCCCGGCGGAGGGGAGGAGAGAAGGCGTGGAGTGGGTTTGACACAGCCGATTCACATTTAACCAATCAAATGAGCCCCTGTCCTTGCCTTTAAAATGCGCTGCGTGAAGGCGTAATGAAAGTTTACACAGCTGACATGGAGGTCTATTGCCGCAGGCGGAGCGGAGCTCAGGAGACAGGCGCGGAGCGGAGACCGGCGAGCAGTGCGGACACGTCACCAAAACCTCACAGGCAGGCTTCCAGAATGTCAGGCACATGAACGATGCAATAAATACCGAAAAAAACACTATTCAATGCTACGATCACAATCAGCACATACATATATCTCCATATCAACTGTCCCGTCACAGCTGATGTCAGATCAAAGGAGATTGGCACCGTTTGTGCTGATTGTGAGGTTTTGGTGATGTGCGCCAGCCAGCCAAACTTCCACTGCGCCGGCTCCGCTCCGCCTTGCGCTGAAAGTAGACGTGGTTTCAGATGGCGAGCTTTTGGCGCACCTCGGCGAAGCCTTTTGGCACGAAACTGTCACTGCGCCAAGCCGAATCTGTCGACACCTTCCCCCGCTGCGCCGGCACTCCCATCTCGGCGAACCTCCGCCTGCGAAACTTGGACACTGTCCGCCTCTGCCGTTTCACCGGTCGAAACTAGCTCTGCGCGGGGTTCGCCTCACTGCGCCACCCCGCGCTGCGCCGGGAAACTAGAGCCCATGGTGTCAGGTATTAGTTCCAGCTGATGAAGGCTCTGCCAGCTCACTGCTGCCCCCTTCCTGCAGGCAGGAGCCACTGCTCTGAAGTTAATGCACAGACAAAATGTTTCCCAGGTCAGTGCCGCTGGCGTCCAGCAGCGTGGAAACGATGAACTCCTCATCCACAAAACCTGTCACAGGCTCGTGAGAGAAGGCAAGTGTCCCCTGTGCAGCGAGAACAATGCAGGCCTCCAGCACTTCCTGACAGCTAGGGAAGCTGCGCTGGTGCAGCGGCGCTTGGATGGCGGCACAACCAGGTCCTGAGGAAGCTGGCGGAGCTCTAGGAGAGCTGCAGAGAGTCGCAAACAACTCCTCGGGCGACCAACCACCAAGCGTTTCCTTCGTCAGACCAGCAGAGAGCCGGCAGAGGCCAGCAGCGGGCAAAGCAAAATCACTGCTTACTTCTGGAAAGGAATGGGAAATGTGTGTCGAACTGGGCGAGCCACTGGTCTTCCCAACCGAGATCAGTGACTCCGTTTACATGCACACCATATTCTGATTCGGGTCAATATTCCAGTTAAAGTAATTTTCTGAATAAGGTGTTTATATGCACTGCAGCAGCTGGAATATTCCGTTTACATGTTATTCGGCATGTTCCCGTGTGTCGGTGTATTCCACGCTCTGACGTAATGCGACACTCAGCCTGTGGGGGGCAGCAGCACGCGTATAGGTGTCTGGTCTGCCGGAAATACAGAAGAAGAAGAAGAAGCTGTTGCTATTTCTGTGTTTTCTCCCATCAATATACTCCATGATAGTGAAGTCTCTGATCAGCTGAAGGCAGACTGCAGTCTCCTGGCTCTTGCTGCTGTTTGCCATGTTGTTTTCCCCACTTGCAGTAACCATAGCAACAAAGACGCCACAGGATTCCTTGCGAGTCGAGCATGCGCAGACGTGACTGAATATTCTGGTACGGGGCATTTTCAGATTAAGGTGTTTACATGGCACAATATTCTGGTTGGAACAGGCACATGCCAGGAGTCTGATTCAGAATATCCTCCAGCCGGAATATGACCTTAATCTGGTTCGGTGTGTTTACATGACTCGTGCACAACCATAATATTGCGGATATTCCGAATAGTACAGGAATATGGTGTGCATGTAAACATGCTCATTGAGACAACTCTGGTCCACAGCTGCCAAGAAGGTCCTCCTCATCAAGCTGACTGTCCCCTGGGAGGAGGGAATAGCAGCTGCACACAAGTTCAAGCGGCTCAAGTATGCAAATGTGGCTGCAGAGTGCAGAGAGGCGGGCCGGACTGCGTCCATCCACCAAGCAGATGTTGGGTGTAGGGGCTTCGTGAGCAGATGCTGCTGGAATGACGGGTACAAGTCTGCAGAGGACCATCAAGAGGCAAGCAGAGGAGGCAGAGAGAGCTAGCTGCTGGCTGTGGCTACAGAGGAGGAACAGTTGGTGTGGCCAGACGCCCCAGTGAGGTCAGCTGCAGACATGTGCCTGGACACGTCCTGGCTAACGGGCCAAACATCGGTGAAAGGTGGAACCAGCCGACGACCCTGCAGCTGACCCTACGGGCCCCGGAGGAGGTGCAGCGGGCAAGATGCCGAGCAGGTGAAACAACCTGTACCGCACACCAAGAGAGAGAGGAGGTGTGTTTCCGGTCCAAATGAAGCTATTCACACGGTGGGCGGGGCTCTGCTGTGTCCATAAACACTGAGGACGGACTGTGATCCGATCAGCCGTGCTGATTCTGCTGGTGTGGGATCTTCCTGAGTTTATTAAAGCTCACAACCTGCTGATGTCTTTGTAAGCAGGTCAAAGGTTCTGAAGTCTCAGGTGAGTCGAACTGGTTCTAGTTAATTGGTTTTCAGCCTTTGTCATTAACACATCTAAAGGGTTAAAATAATGTCCCAGTATGTACAAGGAAATCTCTGTGTGTCTCGGTATGTACAGGATCCTCTGGGAGAATGGAGACTTCCTGTGAAGCTGTTCAACACCAAACAAACACACTGCATGCTGGGATTGCATTTCTTTAGTCGCCTGTCAGCCTCTCAGCTTCTGTCGCTTCTGATGTCAGAGAGAAACAAACTGACAAACTGACACGGTGAGGAAAAACAAAACACCCGTTCTTTCTGGAAGGAAACTCAAACAGGAGATGAATCATATACATACGTATGCCAGCATCTGCTACAGTGCCCTCGAGCAAGGCACCAAATGCTTTACTGTGTGTGTGTGTGTGTGTGTGTGTGTGTGTGAGTAAGTGCAGCTGGAAACCTTCAGCTGGTAAATTGCTCTTCAGCAACAAAGTGTGTGTGTGTGTGTGTGTGTGTGTTTGGGGGGTGGGGTGGGGGAGTGTGGGGGGCATTGACGGCAACATCAGCGGGCGTCAAGCGCCTGGCTCCGCCCACTGCGAGTCATAGGTGTCTCAGTGTTGGCTCTGGCCAGTTCTGGGCAAGAGAGGGAGCGACACAGCAAGCGGCCTGGGCCGGACTCAAACCCAGCGGGTGCCCCAGGGTGCCTCTGACTCTGGAGCGCCCCCTACAGATGTTCCACAGGACGTCAGCTGGTCATTCAGTAGAATATCAATAAAACAACAATTACACTTCAACAATCTGTTGATGAATTTGAGCAAACATGTTAGACCCCCACAGAGTTATTATGAAACCCAGCAGAGTTCTGGGCATGATCCACCCACAGGGTTAAGTTAAGGGCTCTGATTGGCTGAGGGATTATGTTGTGTTACCAATCACAACACTTGTTGCCCAGAACTTTGGTGGGATCCAAAATAACTCTTTACAGACAGAATGCTGAAATGTAATTTATGTTTTATTGATATTTTACTGAACTCTTATTGATCAGTCAGCTGATGTTCTGCTGACCAGCTGCAGGGGGCGCCCCACTCAACACCTATTTGTTTGTGTATTTGTAGATGCAAAAGTTTACCAAGAGCTTCAGTCTGACCTTCAGAGTTCAAATCTTTTTCTTCCAGCAAGGTCAGTAATCAGCCAGTGAGATGAGATAATCTGAGATAATCCCTTTGTTTCTAAAGATGATCAATTTGTTTCTTGATCCTAGTGGCTGATGTGTCTTATTCTGCCTTGCTTCAACATGTTTATTACACAGCTATTTTAAATACTCGATTCTGACTGGTCAGTTAACCCCTTACTACCCGATTTCCCCTCAAAGGGAACACCTGCAGCACCACAGGTGTCCCAGCAGAGGCCAGCATCAACTAGACAGAGGCGCTCTCCTAACTGCTACCGCCTGAAACTTTGGGGTGAGGAAGATAATGTTTCATACCCTGTCGTCATACCTGGGCTTCTCTCTGCTGTTTGCCTCACCTGGTGCTGCTGCTTCTCTTCCAACCTCCTGCTCAGACAGAGACTCAGGGGAAGAACCAGTTCAAGAACAAGATCAAGAACCAGATCAACATTACCCTAACCCAGATTCCAGTCCTCCAGGGTGGGGCTAACGGATAGAGAGTGGTAAGATTATGATAATCTTACTGACAATAGCAACAATAGTGATATGTTATATTATTAATATATTAATAATAATAACAATACAAGAGGACATAGAATGTTGTTATGGGTGTGTTATAATAATAATAATAATAATATGATATTAATACCAGAAATAATAGGAATCAAGAAGGCAGGAAGAAAATAAATTCATAAATAAATATTTACATGAATAAATAAACAACAACAATAATAAAGGGATTTAATAATGAAGAATGATTGTGACAATAATATTAATGACAACAATAACAAAAGCCACAGTGAATGTGAGTGTTTGAGTGGAGCTGAGGTGTGCAGCAGGCAGCAGGTACATCTGCCAGAGAGTTTGCAGGGCTAGTTTAGGGGAGAGGAGAGTGGGAAATAACAACAACAACAATAACAATAACAATAATTATAACAATAACAATAATAACATCTTATTTTATGCAGATGACACTCAGCTGTACCTGCTGACACTGACTGGCTGCTGTGAAAACATGGCTCTCACTAAACTTTCTCCTCCTCGGTGAAACTGAAGCTGGGACTTTGGTTCTGAATCTGTCTCACTTCAGACAATCTCCCATCATGCTTTGGTGCTATGGCACCCTACTGGAAACATAATGTAATAATCTTGATGTGATTTTCAATTCTTCTTTTAAATTCGGCACACAGGCCGAGTCAGCGGTCACGGCCAGCTGTGGTCAGTTCGGAGGTCGAGTCGAGGTCGAGCGCCTCCTCCCCTCGGACCTTCAGGAGCTCCTCCAGGTTCTTCTCCCCTCTGGGCTTCACGGCTCAGACCCGACCGGCACGTCTCACCTGTCCTGGCACCTTCACACTGCCTACCTGTTCTGTTCAGATCTGTTCCAACCTGTTCTGTTCTGTTCTACTCTGAAAACATGTTCCTTCCTGTTTTGAGTTTATTTTCCTAGTTGCCATGGTTACTCCATCCACATTAAAGTAAAACATAAAACCTGATCAGAAGATGATCAGCTGCCTGATGGCACTTCACATCTGACTTCCCCTCAGTCTGAGGTGTGTCAGCAGGAAGGAGCACACACACACACACACACACACACAAACACACACACACACACAAACACACACACACACACACACACACACACACACACACACACACACACACACACACACACACACACACGGCTCATTTCACTAAAGCAGCCGCTTATCAGTGGAAACATCATCATCATCATCCTCATCACCATCATCATCATCATCAGTCACACAGACACGTAACCCCCCCAAACACACACACACACACACACACACACACACACACACACACACACACACACACACACACGCACACACACACACACACACACACACACACTTGACGTCAGTCGGCCTTTATAAGAGCCGTTTCTCCAGGAGACGGCAGAAGACGGAGGAAGACTTTCAGCCCGCGCTCCAACAGACAGACAGACAGACAGACAGACAGACAGACAGGAAGATGGTCTCTCCGCGCCTCCGCTGCCTCCTGCTCCTCCTCTCCCTCACCGCCTCCTTCAGCAGCTGCTCCGCCGCACAGAGAGACTCCAAACTCCGCCTGCTGCTCCAGAGGTCCCCGCTGGGCTCCAAACAGGTCCGCGCACACACACACACACACACACACACACACACACACACACACACAGAGAGAGAGAGAGAGAGAAAGAGAGAGAACATTCCTGCAGTCCTTCTGTAAAGTCCCGTAAGTTAAATAAACGAAAAATGAGAGAAAGAACGAAAAATGGAACGGCTGATGCGCAGATCGTATTTAAAAAGAAAAAAAAAAAAAGAAGAAGAAGAAAAGAAAAGAAAAGAAAAGAAAAAAGAAAAAGACAAAGACAAAGAAAACTGATTGGGTTTGGATTTGACCTTCATCTGTTTTCTCCACCAAACTGCAGCGAAGCGGCGGCGCCTTGATTGTTTTAATGTCGTCATGTTTCCATTTTTTTTTTAATCGTTTTAATGTTTTCTGTCTTGTTCTCACGTTTCAGTGTTTTATTTTATTTTATTTTATTTTATTTTGGTTTATTTTATTTTATTTTATTTTATTTTATTTTATTTTATTTCAAGTCCGTATCTGAAAGCAGAGCAAAGTGGCATCAGACTCTTGGAGGTGAGCCCTGAGCGCTGGCAGGTTTTTCAGATCAGAGACAAACATGAGGGGAAGCGGCTCACAGACTTTGAGTACAAAAGTTTGTTTCGCAGAGAAAATTCCTCACTTTAGTGGAAATGATCCCCACGCAGTTACAGCAACAAAACACAAATTCTACAAATTAAATGAACAAAGACATGCGCGGGTCGGGCTCGTCGCACTCTGCTGGTTCCTGTCGGGTTGTTGTAGTTTTGTTTTTGTTTTTTTTCTCTCTATTTTCTCTCGTGTCTCGTGTGTCGTGTTTTAAATCCCTTTTCTCCACACATGAACCCACGAGGCGCCAGACATGCAGATCTTTTCTATTTGATGTGATTCTGCAGCCATGAAACAGAACAGCGGCTTGTTGGCGCTGAATATTTCACTCCCGAACACACCGATCACAGTGTGTGTGTGTGTGTGTGTGTGTGTGTGTGTGTGTGTGTGTGTGTGTGTGTGTGTGTCTGTGTGCGCGCTGCTGCTGTCCAAGGTGCTGAAG
>NC_043992.1:42027532-42102532 GCF_902150065.1 Myripristis murdjan | reverse complement strand
GTAGGTCTATGATGTTCTGTACATGTGGTTCCAGAGTTTTTTATAGATGTAGGTCTATGATGTTCTGTACATGTGGTTCTATAGTGTTCTATACATGTGGGTCTATGATGTTCTGTACATGTGGTTCCAGAGTGTTCTATAGATGTAGGTCTATGATGTTCTGTACATGTGGTTCCATAGTGTTCTATACATGTGGTTCTATGATGTTCTGTACATGTGGTTCCATAGTGCTCTATACATGTGGATCTGTAATGTTCTGTACATGTGGTTCCATAGTGTTCTATACATGTGGTTCTATTATCTTCCGTAAATGTGGTTCCATAGTGTTCTATACATGTGGGTCTATGATGTTCTGTACATGTGGTTCCACAGTGTTCTATATATGTAGGTCTATGATGTTCTGTACATGTGGTTCCATAGTGTTCTATTCATGTGGGTCTATGATGTTCACTACATGTGGTTCCATAGTGTTCTATACATGTGGTTTTATGGTGTTCTATACATGTGGTTCCATAGTGTTCTATACATGTGGTTCTATGGTGTTCTGTACATGTGGTTCTATAGTGTTCTAAACATGTGGCTCTGTAATGTTCTGTACATGTGGTTCCATAGTGTTCTATACATGTGGGTCTATGATGTTCTATACATGTGGTTCCAGAGTGTTCTATACATGTGGGTCTATGATGTTCTGTACATGTGGTTCCATAGTGTTCTATACATGTGGCTCTGTAATGTTCTGTACATGTGGTTCCATAGTGTTCTATAGATGTGGGTCTATGATGTTCTGTACATGTCGTTCCAGTGTTCTATACATGTGGGTCTATGATGTTCTGTACATGTGGTTCCATAGTGTTCTATACATGTGGGTCTATGATGTTCTGTACATGTGGTTCCATAGTGTTCTATACATGTGGTTTTATGGTGTTCAGTACATGTGGTTCCATAGTGTTCTATACATGTGGGTCTATGATGTTCAGTACATGTGGTTCCAGAGTGTTCTATACATGTGGTTCTATGATGTCTGTACATGTGGTTCCATAGTGTTCTATACATGTGGTTCTATGGTGTTCTGTACATGTGGTTCTATAGTGTTCTAAACATGTGGCTCTGTAATGTTCTGGACATGTGGTTCCATAGTGTTCTATACATGTGGGTCTATGATGTTCTATACATGTGGTTCCAGAGTGTTCTATACATGTGGGTCTATGATGTTCTGTACATGTGGTTCCATAGTGTTCTATACACGTGGCTCTGTAATGTTCTGTACATGTGGTTCCATAGTGTTCTATAGATGTGGGTCTATGATGTTCTGTACATGTGGTTCCAGAGTGTTCTATACATGTGGGTCTATGATGTTCTCTACATGTGGTTCCATAGTGTTCTATACATGTGGGTCTAATATGTTCTGTACATGTGGTTCCATAGTGTTCTATACATGTGGGTCTAATATGTTCTGTACATGTGGTTCCATAGTGTTCTATACATGTGGGTCTAATATGTTCTGTACATGTGGTTCCATAGTGTTCTCAAGATGTGGCTGTGTAATGTTCTGTACATGTGGTTCCATAGTGTTCTATACATGTGGCTCTGTAATGTTCTGTACATGTGGTTCCATAGTGTTCTATACATGTGGTTTTATGGTGTTCTGTACATGTGGTTCCATAGTGTTCTAAACATGTGGCCCTGTAATGTTCTATATATGTGGCTCTGTAATGTTCTTTACATGTGGTTCCATAGAGTTCTATACATGTGGTTCTGTGGTGTTCTGTACATGTGGTTCCATCGTGTTCTATACATGTGATTCCATAGTGTTCTATACATGTGGTTCCATAGTGTTCTATACATGTGGTTCTATAGTGTTCGGGACAGTCAGCTTCGTCCCAGTAGTAGAGGCTTGCTGGAGTTGGGAGCACATCGTTAACGGACTGGACAAAGAACCTGACATGCTGAGGTTCAGCTCGCTATAAGTTGGACCAAGATATCTTATGATCCGGTGCCTGGCCCGCCCGTGTCCCACCGTGTCCCACCGTGTCCCATCACGTCCCTCCGTGTCCCTCCGTGTCCCACCGTGTCCCTCCGTGTCCCATCACGTCCCTCCGTGTCCCTCCGTGTCCCTCCGTGTCCCTCCGTGTCCCACCGTGTCCCACCGTGTCCCACCGTGTCCCTCCGTGTCCCACCGTGTCCCACCGTGTCCCTCCGTGTCCCACCGTGTCCCACCGTGTCCCTCCGTGTCCCTCCGTGTCCCACCGTGTCCCACCGTGTCCCATCACGTCCCACCGTGTCCCACCGTGTCCCTCCGTGTCCCATCACGTCCCACCGTGTCCCACCGTGTCCCATCACGTCCCTCCGTGTCCCACCATGTCCATGGTGTTCCTGCTGGCACTCTGGTGGCACGCTCCTCTATATTGTTCCATACATGTTGTTCTATAATGTTCTATACATGTGGTCTTATTATGGTCTATACCTGCTGCAGCTCAGGTGATCACACCGCCGCCAGGTACAGTCCGACAACTCTCTGCTGCTTTGTAATAATTCAGTTCTTTATGGATCAACGAGTCACAGATGCTTTTTGTTTACATGATGAGCCACAACTTATTATTTACTGACATGAAAATGAAAAAAATGTGATTCCAAACCCTTCGGAGACACGCCCACACTGTCCAGGCCACGCCCACACCATCCGAGACACGCCCGCACAGTCCAGGCCACGCCCACACCATCCGAGACACGCCCGCACAGTCCAGGCCACACCCACACCATCCGAGACACGCCTGCATAGTCCAGGCCACACCCACACCATCCGAGACACGCCTGCACAGTATAGGCCACGCCCACACCATCCGAGACACGCCCGCACAGTCCAGGTCACACCCACATCAGCTCAGGACACGCCCCCTGAGAGAGGGGAAAAGTGAAAAGTGAGAGTGTTTAGAAGACATGATCTCCGCAGACAGACCTCAGATCTGATTATTACAACATGCAGGAACATTTATTACTTTTTATAAGACAACACCTGGCCAGCGTGAGGCGGATCAGATGCCCTGTTTGTCCTACATATCTGGTATTATGAGCACATAATAAAATGTAAACCTAGTTACAAACGTAGAGCTGATCCTGATGTTTGTGCTGGAGCGCGATGATGCGGTGAAAGGCAGAAGGCCTCATCGTATGGACGTGTGTTTGAGATCAACCCAGTAAGAGATCTGAACTTTATTTCAGATATTTCACCTCTTGGCCCTTGCAGCTGTTGTTTCTTATACTCTTTGGCATAAAGATGGGTCAAGAAATTATATTTCTTTATTTATGATTAAAAGAATTTCCCTGGTTGGGATCAATAAAGTATATCTATCTATCTAAAAGACATATTTAAATTTTCAGATTTCAGTTCAGTTCAAATTTCAGTTCAGTCCCTTTGGCGAACCAATTTCCTTCATTTCAGCGGCGCCGCAGAGCCGAGGCTGCAGAGAGAGGCAGAGGAAGATACTCATCAGAGCTTTATCTCAAGATGCTGAAGATCGATCCTCCTCCTCCTCACCTCCAGCCGGCTGCTTGACCTTGGCAGGAGGAGCGCCGCAGAGCCAGCTAGAGGATTATGGGATACATGATGTGTGACAATCACATGTTTCAACACGCCCCCCTCCCCACCCCCCCACCCCCCCACACCCCCCACCCCCCGCTTGACGCCCGCTGATGTTGCCGTCAAGGTTTGCCATAAAAGGTTTTTTTTTTTCTGCTTTTTGAATCTCATGACTGTCAACCCTTTTCATGTTCATCATCACCTGGCTGGTCATCCAATTCTCTATTCTATTCTATTCTGTTCTGTTCTGTTCTATTCTGTTCTGTTCTGTTCTATTCTATTCTATTCTATTCTGCTCTGTTATGTTCTGCTCTGTTCTGCTCTTCTGTCCTCTGGAGGTGACAGTGATGTTTTGTGGCTCAGGTGCAGATGAATGTGGGAGAACAGCTCCACCTGCTGGCCACAGAGACACAGGACAACTGAGTGTGCTGCTGTGTGTGTGTGTGTGTGTGTGTGTGTGTGTGTGTGTTACTGGGTTAATTTAATTCTGAGCTGAGTTCTTCTGCCAGATTTCCAGTGAGTTCAGGGACATTTTGGATCATCTGGGGCCTCATTTATAAACATTGCGTATGCACAATGGCCTGAAATTGGCGTACGCCACTTTCCACACAAAGGTTGTAATATATATATATATATATATATATATAAACTTGGCGGAAAAATGTGCGGTCCTCCATGTAAATTCTGAAACATCCGTAGGCCGCACATCTTGGAGACACGGGGAATTTGGCGATAAGGCTCAGTTTTTAACAAATTCTTTTAATGTGTTTGCTATCTCAGACATAACGTCAGACACACATTAGTCACACGTATTCTAATTTCTTTAAGTTCGTCAGCTATGGCACTCATCGCCCTAAGCGTCTTCCTCTGATTTTGCAGAACAGCGTCGGTCAGCACCCGGCCGCTGGCAAACACACCGTGCGCTCGGGGCGCACTGGTGCTGGGGACAGCCGGATCCTCGGCGCCTATGGCCCCCTCGCCCGGACTCTCCTCACTGGGTTTTATTTTAGCCTCCACCTTCAAATCCGACCTTTTTTTTTTTTTTTTTTTTTAACAGCGGTGACGTGTTGCCACTCTCCACACTTCCTCTTATTTCTAACGCCACGACTGTGGCTGCCAAATAACATACACGTTCTCCTCTCCACCTCACCCACAAGCACCTCGATTTCCGTTTCTGTAAAATTCCGTTTTTCCGCCTTCCTCTCGCAGGTTGCCACGATTAACCGTAACACACCATTGGTCAGCTGGATCATTTACATATTCATCAACATTCATGAGGTGCTTTGCATTGGCTATTTATGGTTGAATGTGGGCGTGTAGTGGGCGGAGGATGAGACGCAATCTTGTCCGCAAACATTCAGGTGGACTGTGATTTATAAGGGGAAATTGGTTTTATAAGTCTGGATTTTTTTGGGGCGTACGCCATTTTCGGCTTTTGGGCGTACGTACACTTTTAGTATGGATCCTACACAAAGTTTTATACATGAGGCCCCTGGTGATTCCTCCAGACGTCCCGGGACCAGCGGGACCTCACTGACTGACTGACAGGAAGACCCTGCAGGCTCTGTGCGCCGCGCTGCTGCCCCCTGGTGGTCAGATCTGCTCAGTGCGGCTCTGCAGTGAGGGTATGTATTTTTTTTTTTTTTTTTTTTTTTGCACATTGCTTTTTGCACACTGGGTTGTACTTAGATCTTATTCTTTATTTTTTATTTTTTATTTATTTAATCTGTAATCTGTGGATACTGCTGAAAAACTGCGAATTTCCTGCGGGATGAATAAAGTATCTATCTATATATCTATCTAACGTCATTATTAAAATAAAATAAATACATGTTAAGTGTGATGTGATTATTGGTTATTGATTACTGTGGATCTATAACAAACAGCAAAGGAGGACATGCGGTATTGATTGTTGATCATGAAGTGCTGTTGATTAATCAGTTGATTACACTGTGGACTGACGTCATTCGGCTGCTGAATGGAGGATCCTCGGTCTTACGTCATCAGTCTGGCCGCGCCGCGACACACACACACACACACACACACACACACACACACACACAAACACACACACACACACACACACTTTTTTTCAAAATGGCATCAGTTTTCCATTCCATTTGTTTTCAGAGATTTTTATTCCATAAATAAATAGATAAATAAATAAATAAAAACTAAAAAAGAAGCATGAGCTCTCCGCAGCGTGGAGGTCAGTCAGGAGTTCTGTTCATGTTCTTTTGTTCTGTTGTCTGTGCAAGATTGAAAAAGTTAAATAAAACCAATCGAGCTGTGTGTGTGTGTGTGTGTGTGTGTGTGTCTGTGTACGTGTGTGTGTGTGTGTGTGTTCTGCAGCCGCTTGGTGACTGTACTCTACTGTCTGTCAGTCTGGTTGTTCCTCCTCTCCTTCTTCAAAACTCTACTCCGTTGTTTCTGTTTGTTGTTCCTCCATAAAAAGCTTTTATGTTGAAAGGAATGACCGGAAGCAGCTGATCCTCCCGCGTGCAGCGGCTCTCCGTCCGGATCTGCGTCTCCTCCGCCGCGCGAGCTGCAGGTAAACAGCTGTTTCTGTTTCTGACACATTTTCACCTGACAGGCCTGTCTGGCGGGCTGAGTCTCTCCGGTCCGCACCGCCGCGCGTGGAGTGCCGCGGTGTGTGTGTGTGTGTGTGTGTGTGTGTGTGTGTGTGTGTGTGTGTGTGTGTCTGTGCTTACGTGTGTCTCTGTATACACTACTCACAAAAAGTTAGGGATATTCGGCTTTCGGGTGAAATTTCAGGATGAACCTAAAATGCATTCTAACCTTTCCAGGTGAACTTAATGTGACTCGGAGCTCTGAACCCCAGAACCTCAATGTCCTGAGGGCCGCCCTTCAAGAAGAGTGGGATGCCATGCCTCAGCAGACAATAAGTCGACTTGTGAACAGCAGGAGACGTCGCTGTCAAGCTGTAATTGATGCTCAAGGGCACATGACAAGTTATTGACACTGACATTTTTTGTTGTGGTATATCCACCACTGTTGTTGGCTTTTGTTTCAAGAAATTGTTTGAGATGAGGAAATCACCAGTGTATGCTTCTACTTAAATGCCCTACTTTCATGATATAATATCACTGTAGCATGAACTTTTTATATTTTCCGTAAATTTCACCCAAAAGCCAAATATCCCTAACTTTTTGTGAGTAGTATATGTGTGTGTGTGTGTGTGTGTGTGTGTGTGTGTGTGTGTGTGTGTGTTGCAGGTGTTGGTCTTCTCTGAAATGGTTTTCAGGACGTCTTCCTCCTCCTCCTCAGTGGCCCCTCCCCCTGCCAGCGTGGTGACGTCACCGGGGGTGGGGGTGCGGCTGGAACGGGACGGGTGCAGCCTGTCGGCGGCGGCGGCGCTGGTGGGCGTGCTCGCCCTCATCGTGCTCGTCTCCCTGCTCACCTTCCACCTGCAGAGGCGGCGCAGGACGAGCGTGCTGTGTGTTCTCTGCCAGCAGCTCCTGGCTGATGCTCCGCCCGCTCGCTGTGCGGCTGTGACCGCCGCGGCCATGCCCCACCTAGAGTTCTCATATTCTTTTTTTTTTTAAATAAAAAAATAGAATTATGTGTTCTATTATTGATTATGACGTTTCATTTTTATGTGACTGGTGGAGAGAGTGAGAGACTGGATTGGATTTGGAGGCTAAACTTTCAGTGACAGACAGACAACCAGCTGTGCGAGCGCAGCGCAAACAAGTGAGAGAGAGTTGCAGCAGCATCCCGCTGTGCTGGCAGACTCGGCAGCAGGGACGGTTTTTGCTATGGGCAGTGCAACTGCCCAGGGCGCAATCTACTTGGGGGTGTCAAGGTATTGGACAGTACTGATTGACAGGTTATTGTAACCTACTCGAGCTTTACAGAGCGGATGTGACGTCATTGAAAAGAGACTTACCTGTGTGTAGTTGAGAGCTACCGCGCAATATAATATCTGAGTCCAATGTTTACAGGCTGCTGCAAGTTTAGCAATAAAGCATTTGTTCTATTTGTTCATATAAACTGTTTCGGCCTACAGTTTATTATGACATGGTGTCAGAAGTGTCTTAGGAGAGAGGACCGATGCAATGGCGAAGTTTAATCCACCGGAAAACTTCAACTTTGAGCGACCGGGAGATTGGCCAGCCTGGCGACAGAGATTCACCAGGTATCGGTCAGCTACAAAGTTGGCTGCAGAAGACGGAGAAGTCCAGGTCAGCACGCTTATTTACGCCATGGGCAATGAAGCGGAGAATATCTTCAAGTCGTTTACTTTCGCTGAAGAAGAGCGAGACGATGATTACGACACGGTGCTAGCTAAGTATGACGCCTATTTCATACAGAAAAAGAACGTTATACATGAAAGAGCATGCTTCCATCAACGTGTGCAAAAGCCAGGAGAGTTGGCAGAATCATATATCAGAGCACTTTATGAACTGAGTGAGAACTGTGATTTTGGAGAACAAAGAAGTGAACACATCAGGGACAGATTAGTCGTCGGCATCCGCGACAAGGAACTGTCTAAGCGAATGCAGCTAATGTCCAAACTCACTCTAGACAACGCAATACAGCTAGTGAGACAAGCCGAGGACGTCGCACAGCAGATGAGCCAGCAGGAGCAACAAGCGTCGCTCAACGTCCAGGAGGTGTCACATCGGCGGCCGTGGAAGAGGGGCGGGAGACAGCCGGTTAAAGACAAAAGTGGTAGGCGGGAGCAAGCCCACTCTGGAGACCCAAAATGTCGCCGGTGTGGTAAAGAAAAACACAAAAACCCCGCCAAATGCCCAGCATCAGAATCTGAGTGTAGAAGATGTGGGAAGAAAGGCCACTGGGAAAGACAGTGTTTTTCTAAGTCAGTGAGAGAAGTCACTCATGACAGTAAAGGCAGTCAAGAGAGCTTTTACCTGGGGGCAGTGAATAAAGTGAACCAAGGCAGTGCAGATCATTGGACAGAGCAGATAATTATAGGACACACTCCAGTTAAGTTCAGAATTGACACAGGGGCTGACGTTACAATAATGAACCAAAAGACATTCAGTGCTCTCAGACCAAAGAGACAGCTAGTAGAGTACAATGGGCCACTAGACAGTCCGGGTGGGGCCCTGGATATAATGGGACAGTTTACAGCCAGTACATTTCACAAACAGAAGAAGTACATTTTTACCATATATGTAGCAAGGGGGCCTACAGTCAGCAACCTATTAGGCAGAGAGACAGCAGTGGAGATGGGGCTGGTTAGAAGAGTTCAGCAAGTCAGGTCAGCTGCAGGGGAGCAGGGGACGCTTAAAACAGACCCTGTTAAGATCCACCTGAAAGATGGAGCTGTGCCATATGCCGTACACACAGCCAGGAGAGTTCCCCTACCACTTCTCCCTAAAGTCCAAATTGAACTACAGAGGATGGAGGAGCGGGGCGTGATAGAGAGAGTCACGCAACCTACGGACTGGTGCGCACCCATGGTGCCAGTCATGAAACCAACAGGCGCAGTAAGGATCTGCGTGGCACTACAAAGGCTCAACGAGAACATCAAAAGAGAGAGATACCAACTGCCAACGACCGAGGAGACACTAGCCAAGCTGTCAGGTTCCACAGTCTTCACATCTCTGGATGCTGCATCTGGCTTTTGGCAGATACCACTGCATGAAGACAGTAGCCTCCTAACCACCTTCATCACACCCTTTGGGAGGTACTGTTTCAAGCGCCTGCCTTTTGGCATAAACATTGCACCAGAGATATTTCAGCGCAAAATGAATGAACTGTTGGAGGGACTTGAGGGAGTGGCTGTGTACATGGATGATGTTATTGTCCATGGGAAGGACATGGTTACACACGATAAGCACCTGCAGAGCACATTACAGAGAATGGAGCAGGCGGGGCTTAAACTCAATAAGGAGAAATGTGTGTACAGACAGTCAGAACTGCAGTTCCTGGGCCACGTCGTGGGCGCCAGTGGAGTCAGAGCAGACCCCAGCAAGGTGAGCGCCATCAGTGAGCTGCAGGAGCCCACAAATGTGCAGGAACTAAAACGTGCATTAGGCATGATTAATTACATGTCAAAATACATTTCAGACCTGGCTACCGCAGCAGGTCCATTGTATGATCTGTTGAAAGAGAAAAACATGTGGACATGGGGTCCACCACAGCAGCAAGCATTCCAGAGACTCAAGGAAGCCCTTATCACCTCACCAGTCTTGGCTCACTATGACCCACAAATACAGACAGCTGTCTCGGCAGATGCAAGCAGCTATGGGATAGGGGGCGTCCTTCTGCAGCTGCACGGAGAAAGCTGGAAACCTGTTGCATACTGTTCCAGGAGGTTGTCTGATGCAGAGACCCGGTACGCGCAGATTGAGAAGGAATGCTTAGCAGGAGTGTGGGCCTGCGAGAGGTTCCAAAAGTATCTGGTCGGCATGGACAGATTCACACTTGTCACAGACCACAAGCCACTGGTGCCACTGATAAACAGTAAGGACTTGGATGTGGTGCCAGTGAGGTGCCAGAGACTCCTGATGCGGCTTATGCGGTTCAATGCCAGGGCAGAATATGCACCAGGAAAAACACTGGTCATAGCCGATACCCTGTCACGCAGTCCTATAGAGAACAAAGACAGCAGCACAGAGAAGATCATTGAGTGTCATGTCAATGCTGTTACCCACAGCTGGCCCATAACACAGCATAAACTGGACATGATACGAGAGGCTACACAGAAGGATGAGCAGCTACAAAGCGCCTGGAAGCTGATCACAGGGGGATGGCCTAATAAAGTGAGTAGCGTCCCTGTCAGCGTAAAAGACTATTACACAGTTAAAGACTCATTGTCTATATGTGAGGGCCTTGTGACACTGGGATGTCGCATTGTAATTCCACAGTCTATGAGACAAGAAATACTAGAGCGCATACATGACGGACACCAAAGCCTGTCAAAATGCAGAGAACGCGCACACGAGACGGTGTGGTGGCCCAAAATATCGGCAGACATCAAACGGAGGGTGGACACATGCCGTTTTTGCCTGGAAAATAGGCGAACACAGCGCAAAGAGCCACTACAACCCACACCTTTGCCCGAGCGACCGTGGCAACAGATAGCAACAGACATGTGTGAGTACAAGGGCAGAAATTACCTCGTGATCTCAGACTACTACTCACGCTACCTAGAGATCTTACACATGACAACTACCACAGCAGACCGAGTTGTCAAGCTGATGAGAGCCACGTGTGCACGGTTTGGGATCCCGGAAAGGATCGTCAGTGACAACGGCCCACAATACACCAGTGAGGCCTGGAAGGACTTTTGCAGACATTATGATATTGAGCATGTCACATCCAGTCCCCACAACCCACAGGCTAATGGTCATGCTGAGCGTGCTGTGCAACTTGCAAAACGCATCCTCAAGCAGGATGACCCAGTGTTGGCACTCATGTGCTACAGAGCAACACCAACAACATCAACGGGGGTGAGCCCAGCTGAATTGCTCATGGGTCGGAAAATCAGAACCACACTCCCATCACTCACGAGCAATCTGGTCCCTAAGTGGCCGGATAAAGACCTCATTAGACGCAGAGACGCTGAGGCCAAGCGACAACAGGCATTCTACTTCAATAAGAGACATGGAGTACGAGTCCTGCCACAGCTCCAACGGGGAGACAACGTCATGCTAAAGCTGGATGAAGAGAGGACATGGACAGGACCAGCGTCTGTCATCCAGAAGAGCTGTACCCAGCGCTCATACCAAGTGAGCTCGCCGAGGGGAGGGGAAATGAGACGGAACAGACGACATATACAGCGTGTGCCACCAGCCACAACAGTGAACACAGAGACTATTGGACTGGGCACAGGGCACTCAAGAGCTGACAACCAACACCAGAACTCTTCTCAAGGACAATGTGAAAACAATGGACATGACAGGAGCACACCAGGTCAGGTTGTGACAAGGTCTGGTAGAGTATGCAAACCAGTGGTAAGACTGGATTTGTAATTCTGATGTGAAAAGAAATGTGAAAAAAAAGCAACTGTAAAACACAGTGCATGCTCCTGAAAGAAAATTAAGTGTTGAAAAGAGTGTTTCGGTTATTTGAAAAGCAGTGGTTGTTTAATTATATTGTTATCCTGAAAGAAAAAAAGGAAAGAAAGAAAAAATGGAGTAACAGAAGATTTGACCTGTTATTGTTCTGTTGGAGATTTATTGAAGGTCAATTTAAGTTGGTGAATGCGGTAACTTTAAGTGAATGCTTTGAGTGAGTTGATTCTGCTGAGTGCCATTGTAATGATGTTCTGATGTCATAAGCATAACATTCAGGTTTTCTTGTTGGACCGTGATGTTATAACCCTGTTATGGAGAGGTTTGATAATTTGAGGGGGAGATGTCAAGGTATTGGACAGTACTGATTGACAGGTTATTGTAACCTACTCGAGCTTTACAGAGCGGATGTGACGTCATTGAAAAGAGACTTACCTGTGTGTAGTTGAGAGCTACCGCGCAATATAATATCTGAGTCCAATGTTTACAGGCTGCTGCAAGTTTAGCAATAAAGCATTTGTTCTATTTGTTCATATAAACTGTTTCGGCCTACAGTTTATTATGACAGGGGGCTCACGAGAAAAAAAAATCTCCAGTTTTCTAGACTACAGTATTGACCCGCACATGCCGCGGCACCATCAGTCGGCATCAGGCTGGCCGGCCGCGGCACCGTCCGGTACCGCGCCCACCCGTCAGGTCTGCCGGATCTGACAGGTGAGCTGCCTGATGCTGGCCGGTGCCGCGGCCGACTCGCCTGATACCGACTGATGGTGCCCCGGTGCCGCGGCCGACCGGCTCTGCTAAATAATGGCGAATTTGGCGATTTTTTTTTTTTTCGGGCTTTATCGGGCTAATTAGTCGGGTCGGGTCTTAATTTTCAGGCCCGATGAGAACTCTAACCCCACCCACCTCTGCTATGCCACGGCACCATGGAGGCCATGTTGGATAAACACATGATGACTGGTTGATGTGCTGTTTCAGCAAAAAAATACATACACATATACATACATATATACATATACATGTATGTATATGTGTATATAATACATATATATGTGTGTGTGTGTGTGTGTGTGTACAGGTATACAGCCCACCGCTGCCCTCCAGTTTAAAGTGACATTTGGTCAAGCCTTCGTTTTGTTTGTTTTCTAGTGAAATCATCTTTTCCTTTGATTGATTGATTGATTGATGCAGGAAGGTCCCACACAGCAGATCTGAGGGCTGTAAAGTGCGTCAGACTTGACCTTTGAGCCTGTCCCAGGCGACCTCTGACCTGAACACCAAAGATTTTTGATGTGGTCAGGAGGAGCCGCTCGGAGTTTCACTTTAATGGCAAATAAAAATAAAGTGGACATGATTTAAATGTGTGAAAACTCATTTTATTGTAATTGTTTCTACTAATTATTGCTCATTTTAAAGTTTCAAAGAGCTCAGGAACAGCAAAACACGTTGCACATCTATTCCTCAGGCAGGTGCGTCGGAAAAGGACAAACCAGTCCGAAGTAATTGAAGGATAAATTCCCGCACGCTGGCCACCTTCCAGAACAAAGAGTTTATTTTGCTTGGAAAAGGTCTATGACCGAAACGTTACAATAAACTCTTTATTCTGGAAGTTGGCCAGTGTGCGGGAATTTATCCTTCAAGTTTCAAAGAGTTGAAAGGTTTGTGAAAGGAGAGGCCTTTCACTGAGGGCCCCTGAGGGCCCCGGACCCCACGTTGACCCCCTAGAACAGGACAGTCAAAACAACAACACACACAGCAACTCATTTCCACCAAAAATCAACTTCCTGCAGGGTGTGTGTGTGTGTGTGTGTGTGTGTGTTTAATGCTTGTGAAAGGCTGAATTCAGCCTCATGAAACCCTTTGAAACACGAGCAAACTGACTCGAGCTGCTGAGCAAGACACGACCGAAAACCTGCAAGAAACTGTCAAATAAAGGAAGCGGTGTGTCAGGTGGCCGTGGAGCCGCCCACCCAGCTGTTGTAACCTGATCATTTCATCATTGATCTTTGCAGCCGGTTGGGGCCCCGGCAGCCCGTCGGGGCCACGCTGTGTGCTGTAGTGGGGGCCGTCCTTTGCTCAGATCAGCAGGAACAAAACTAGGCCACATAGAACTTGCAGCCCCCAGTTTCACCTCAGCAGTCGTCATGCAAACAGCCTCAGTCAAACAGAAGTCAGCTGTAAGTCTGACACAGCGGCCAGCTGACTTCTGTTGAACTCGTGAAACAAGCAACAGAGCAGCAGCCTGACGGGGCAGAATCTAATAAGAGGTCAGTAAAGGCACTTTTCATGCCCTGGCATGATGAGGGAAGCCAGGACAGGTGTGATGGGGTCTAACTTCCTGTTGCTGGTCAGGATTCTGGCAGCAGCATTTTGGACCAGCTGAAGATATTTGGTCCTGGAATGTAAAACATAAACAATAATGAAATGCCAATCTCAAATTTCTGGAGCCCAAAGTATTTCTTAAAAGTTGCTTACTTCGTCTGACCAGCAGACAAAGAAGTTGAGAAATCAAACGCTGATGCGAAATGGAGAGAAACCACAATAACCTAAACACTGGAGTAGGATGTGCTAGAAAAAAATATTTATTGATTGCCAAATTATTTATTTTCTTTGATTTATTTTATTTGAACGGGCGGCTGCGCTGCTTGGCTCCCCTCTTGTGGCCCGGCTGGGCCGCCCCGCTCTGGCACTTCACTGTCAGCCCGGGACACTCGGGCACTTGGACGATGGGCGTCAGGGGGAACTGCAGGGCGATTAGTGGGTCAGGGAACAGAGGGAAGATGAAAGGTAAAAGACATGTTTTCACTCCTGTTTTGAAAAGGTGCTGCATGTGGTCTTTTAGTGTGATACTTTGGTATAATTACTCTAAACACAAAAGAGCGAGGTGGAGATGTTTGCCGTGCTGCAGGTAAAGCCAGAGAGCTTAGCACTCAGATGTTCGGGTGTGGAGACAGTTAGCCTCTGCAGGGTTAGGGTTAGGGCCCACTTTAATCATTAAATACATGCAGTCCTAAATGCTGCATGGAACCAAACACTACGTCGATATTCGGGAACTCGGGTTTTTATTCACCTCTGACGGGCTTACAGGGCGGAAATCCCGAAGGAGCCTGTAACCAAACTGGATGGAAAAAAGGATATGGTTTAGTTCTGAGAATACACAAACTTACACATATGAATGAATGTGTAAAATACACATAGATAATATTAAAACATATACAACATAAAGTATAGGCTTATAAATATTTAAGGCATACCTCAGCAAACGCAAAAAAAGAGGATGATGATGAGTTAAACTGGGTACAAATGGGCTACAGCAGCCTAAACGCTGCACGGAACCAAATAATAACAAATAACTTTTCATGTGACTGAGTTATTATTCACCTCCTCTGGGCTGGTGGGGTGGGGGTCTCGGAGGGTGTCAGCCGGGCCCAAGGGGTTAGCAAACTGGATGGAAAGGGGATAAGGGTTAGTTTTGACAAAACAAACTTCCTTCTCCCTTGTCATGAAATGTGACCTCAGTGGGCCTTCCTGCTGTGTTTTGCCCCGCCGTCTCTCCCATACGGATAAGCAGCATCTCTATGTGTTTGTGTGTGTCCTTCACTCACCCTCCGTCCTTTCGCCCTCCACATCTCCCAGTTCTTGTCGATCTCAGCATCCGAGCCGGCCTCGTCTGGCTGGGAGCCGGGCGAGGCCCATTCAGAGTCGCTCCTCAGGAGCCACGCCTCCTGCTCCGCCACAGGCAGCCTGGACACACACAATCAAATCAGATTATCAAATCCACAAAGTTAGAGTCAACATTTGGGTCCCGGTGAAGAAAGAATTTGTCTTGCAGAGAGAAGAAACTTCTTCAGAGCAGAAAACGTACAAACGTAAGTGTTGAAACAAGGCAGAACAAGGCACATCAGCCCACTAGCATCAAGAAAATGAAACAAACAAACAAGTTGATTATATTGGAAACAAGTGGAATTATCAATGTCTCAATCTACTAGCAGATTTTTCACTTTACTTAAGAAAATTCCGGTTTGGATACTAAAGATGAGGCTAAAAAAACTTAGAGATTTGTTGCAGCGTCTTTACATTTACATTACAAACAAGCATCAGTCCAGGTCTGCCAACATCCCCAACCTCCACACACTCCTGAACTCCTGAACACTGACTCGCATTCTGCTGCCTCTCCTCTGTGGAGGACACGGAGCGTCTGCGACGAGGCCACTCCTCGCAGCTCTGTAGGCACCTGAGGGGGTGGGGTCTGGGGGTCCGGATAGCGCCACCGGGTCCGGCCAAACATCCCTGCGGGAAGGAAGCGGTCACCATCAGGACTGAAAATCACGGTGTGAGTTTTCTCCTGTGCAGCGAGCACAGAGCTCAGCAGGCCAGCCAGCTGTATCTCACAGGGACTGAACCTCCATACGAAAGCATCCGCATCTAAAACATCTGCTTGTTTCATGTTTCTGTTCGCTCCTTTGTATACCTGACAGTGTGGCTACATGCCAATGCACAGTCGCACATCAGCTTTGTAAAAGTTATACTGCAGAGAGCCAAAGTTTTCATTCATGTTTTCTACAACATGTATTTTTGCTGTTGCTGTTCCCTGTTTGTTCTCCGTTTGATCATCTGCTCAGATCTAAGAGCTTCAGCGTGATGAGCACTGACCCACGTAGCTGCCAGAGAGGCTCCACAGCCTGACGCTGCCGTCCAGCTCGGCACTGAGGAGCAGCTGGTACCTCCCCACAAACTCAATGCTCACTATCCTGCTCAGGTGGCCACGCCAGGAACTCAGCAGAGGGGGGGGGCACCGGGACACTGGGAGGCCATGTATGATCTGGAGGGGAGGGAGGGGAGGGAGGAGAGGGAGGAGAGGGAGGAGAGGGGAGGGAAAACCTGATGGATGCAAAAGCAGAAAGCTGGCCCTTACGGAAAGAAAATATATTTACCAATATATGAAATGCAATGTATTGTAATGTATTAGAATATATTACATTTAATATGCGAACAACAATGTATAGAAATATATTATATATTTGAAAATGTCTCAGAAAAAAATGGTATAATATATAGGTGAATCATATATGTGGCATATATTTATATATTGCATCAATATCTTGCAATATATGGAAATATATCTACAGTACAGGTCAAAAGTTTGGACACACCTTCTCATTCAATGCGTTTTCTTTATTTTCATGACTATTTACATTGTAGATTCTTACTGAAGGAATCAAAACTATGAATGAACACATGTGGAGTTATGTACTTAACAAAAAAAGGTGAAATAACTGAAAACATGTTTTATATTCTAGTTTCTTCAAAATAGCCACCTTTTGCTCTGATTACTGCTTTGCACACTCTTGGCATTCTCTCCATGAGCTTCAAGAGGTAGTCACCTCAAATGGTTTTCCAACAGTCTTGAAGGAGTTCCCAGAGGGTCATCATCATCAATCATGTTGTAACTACAATATCTGCTGGAATTTTTTTTTTTTTTTTTATGGACTGATAGTTATACTTCTACCGACTTCTCAGTCATTTTTAACCAGCAGATGTTTTATTTCAGCTGGGGGTGTGTCACTCCAATTTAACGTCAGCTCCTGTTAATGTGGCTAAGCAGCAAAAGTAAGGACAGTAAGCAGTCACATTAAGGCTGAACAGAGTTATAGAATCACCTTTTCAGGCTGTTATCAATTTACCTCTGAAATAAAGACCACAGCTTTCACAGATGTGTTGATTTATTAAATGTTCATTTCAATGTACAGACGCAAACAAATTGACAAATTAATTAAATCAATGGCCTGGGAAACTCATAAAGAATAAACAAATGAATAACGATTAATAGGCTAATCAATAACTGATAACAATATATAGCCGCACATCTTGTGACGGTTTGAGTGGGGATTTATTTTTGATAATTTATGGGGTTAAGGGGTGCCAGCCAGGTCTCTCTCCTGACATATAAGATTTTTTTTAAGAGTCAGTAGTCTGTTATTAGTCACAGTCAAACAAATGAAATAACCCTTACTCAAATTCAACACAAAGGAAGATTAAGTGTAAAACTTAACAACCCGAAAAGAACACTGGCAAGTATGAAATCAATGAAACACACCACATTTTCCGTGTTTTCAATAAAGGCAATATGTATATATTTTCACACACACAATACAAACCCACAATGCAACTCAAATTATATGTTTTTTTTTTCACACAAAATTATAACAAAAAATTATTTTCAGTCCTTTCTTTTCTTGATTTTTTTCACAAAATATACAAACCAAAATTCAGTCCTTGTTTCCTTTGTTTTTCAGTCCTGTTTTCATTCAGTGGAAAATCTTACAGGTACTGTCCGTGGTGCTGACTCCGCTGAGGCACTTTATTATAGAAATTAAAATTCACGGAGGATCTTGTTCAGCTCTTCTTTCCTTACAGGTGAGAAATCAGCTGTTTGCCCGGTGTTTGTCAGGTAGTCTTGGAGACATTTGACGGCCCAAGACGTTGACCGGGCCGTACCGGCTTCATTTCCTGACCTCTCCAGCTGATCCAGCTCTTCACTCGTCACTCTCGTGTATCTCTCCTTTTTCTCTTCTGTCTTGTCTTCCTCCTTCAGCTGTTTATTCAAACTTAGGTCGTCAAAGAAATCAAAACTGACAACAAAACGGTCCATTATGCAGGCGAACAAAGCTGACAGCGGCTTTTTGGTTTCGGTGAAACGTTTGTGTTGCCATGGAAACCACACAGATTCGGGCAGTAAGATGTTAGGCGGAGTAATATTTTCAGTGATTGATTCAGTATTTGTTATTTGCGCACAGCTAGCTGTGCTGTCATGCTGATATGAGCACATTCTAAACGTCTGATTGATCAATCAGATTGCTCGGTCGGATCTATGCAACGTAGTCTCGTGTTATAATTTTAAAAAATCTCAAGTAGGCTACCCCCTGGAGTTCCTCCAAGTACCCCCAGGCGTATGCGTACCCCCATTTGAGAAACACTGATCTAGACAACAGGGAGATGATGTTAATTTGTTTTTAACAATGATTGATTTGCTCCATAAGTGAAAAATTGATGTTTAAAAATGCCATTTTTACATTGACTCCAATTGTTCACATGAGAGCAAAATTCAAAATGCTGTCAAAAATTCAATTTTTGAGATACAATTCTGAAATTTACCACACATCATCTAGCATGACTCCAGAATTTTGTCAATTTTTTTTCATGAATATTGAAGATTTATTTAGCAAGACTTTGCAGGTATATGTTTACAGTAGCGTTTACAGTCAAACATTTTGATGGACTGTAGGCTTAATTTTGATAAATCAAAAATCTCCTACACATCGTTTGTGTAGGACAGTCTGAAGATGCTCTGTATCAAATTTGGTGACATTTGAGCAAAACCTGTGGGAGGAGATAGGTTTATGAAGTTTTACAATTTTTGAAAAAAAAAAAAATCAGAGTGATGGGCTTCATAATTTTCAATAGATTTAAATGTACAAATGTTTCTTCTATATTGAGGCGACAGTTTGATGAAAGTTGTGATTGATTGTGTATGATTTCCTCAGAAGAAAGAAGAAGAAAGAAAGAAGAAGAAAGAAAGAAAGAATACCTGGGAATAAAATAGTGTCCGGTGTCCTAAGCTGCCCGGACCCTAAATATATGCCATGCGTGGTCCATTCATATGTTATGGTTGTTTATTGGAAAATATGCAATGTCAAGAAAAATCCCAGTATATTTTTTTATATATTATGTTGCGATATATATACATTTATGGTATATGCAATATATTGCAGTATATTTGAACATATAAAGACAAACTATTGCATGTAAAAATTTAGTGCTGTATTTGGTCTTGATTGCAATATATTGTTTTATATGTATCAATATATAGACACGTATGGTCTATGCATATATTTCAATATATTGGAAAATATAAAGACTAGTTCCCATATATGGAATATATATGTATATGCATATATAGGTATTATCTAATAGATCACATGATATTTTCCAGTATACTGCAATATATTTTTGTTTCGTAAGGGGGAGGTGTATCACTTCACCTTTTTCTCAGTTCAGTTTGTGGCTCGGCTTTTAGGCCACAGTTTGGTTTGTGTCAGTTTGGCCTGAAAAAACTGAACTGACTCATAAAGTTTTTTCTTTTTACTGTAATTTAAACAAACAATAAAACACAAAAAGCTGAATGGGGCTTTGCCAGTGTTGTGTAAAAGTTGTGCGGCGTACACTCAGTGCTCAAATGTGCCAGTGGGATTAGATAATCCCACTTGTTTGATGTTGATCTACTTGTCTACACAATGCACACGAGTCAAGTGTCATTTCCTTGATGTTAGCGGTCTGATCTGCTGCCTTATTCTGCCTCGTTTGAACAGATTTAAACTTGTTCCCGGAAACATTCACGGGGCGAGTGAAACTGCGCTGAAAACGGGAGGTTATCTCATCCCACTGGGGAGAATAAACAAGTTTTTAACACAGGATGTGAGACCAAGTTAGCAGCAACGGAAAACCTCCGTATGTAACTCAGAAAAACAGGCCTATGCTTTCACATATTCCAGATAATGCAGGGCAGCAGCAGTTACATGTAACGCTGCTATTTATTGAAATTACAAAATAAATATTGTCACAATCCGTTACACTGTCTCTCGTCTACCAATCAAGTCAACGCGCAGCGCTGTGAGCGGCCCGCCTGCGACCAGCCGACCACGTCGAGGCCACGGTGTCGCTCCGATCAACCTTTTCCTTCTGAAATCAGAAAAGGGCTCCAACACTAAGCTCGTTCAGCGGCGGTGAAAATGAACTCAACACATAAGTGCTGGGCCTGCGGACCTGAGGAACACCCACAGCTAAGGGAAGTGCAATCAGTCACATAAAATAAAGCCCCCCCGCTCCACCACAGCATTTATTAACAGTGGAGTATTTAAGTTCTATATTCTGTTTTTTCTAGATATGTTCTACGTTTTGCTCAGTGCAAGGTGAGGTTCACACTACCTGCTTTAAGCTCAGGTGTTTGGGACTTTTGCTACAAGCTACATTAGTTTGATGAATTCAAATAGTTACATTACTTATTACCTTTTCATCAAGCTAACTAGTAATCTGTAAACTATTACATTTCAGAGATGAGCCTCCCAACACTGTGTCTCCTCCTGCCTCCCTCTTCTCACCTCCGTCTCCTCCCCCTCGCTGGCCCCCTGCCTGCTGCTCCGGCGGCAGTACGCCGGGACGAGGCTGGCCAGGTGCTCAGCGCTCCTGTCGCGTGGGATCACCTCCTCCCTCGGCGCTCTCACGGCCACACAGTACCTCTCAATGTCCCACAGCTAGACACGGGACAGAGACACATTTCAGAGCTGCACAAATTATCACCGTAAAGCTTATTGAATTGAATCTATATTCATGCTATGTCAAAATGCCAGAAAGTAATTTGTCAGGAGTTGTCAGGCTGGCCCTAAAATCAAATTACGCGTCAAGAAATGATTCTGTCAATGTCTGCAGTCAGAGGAAATGACAAGGATCAGAAAAACAAATGTCCCTCTCTGTCGTTTCCTCTCTGTAATAAAAGCTATTCAAAGTCAGATGATAAAAGAGTTTTAATACTCAATTTTCCAAGGAGTGATGCAATACGATTGATTAAGTTCATTTTGTCTTCTGTTACAGTACGCAAAGTTTTCTTCTATTCACACAAATGAAAAGGTGAGCTGTTCGTACCTGCTTGACAGTTTCGACTGTGGCTCCAGTCTTCCTCAGAAGCGTCATCCGACACATTGCTGACGTGTGGGACTCTGTGCTCCAAAGACCACCTAAAGCGAGGGGGCGTGGTCAGTGATCAGCTGATAAATGACACGCTTCTGAGGAAGACTGGAGCCACAGTCGAAACTGTCAAGCAGGTACGAACAGCTCACCTTTTCATTTGTCTGAAAAGAAGAATACTTTGCATAGAGTGATGCAATAACAACCTTTAACCTTGTCAACATGGCAGAAGAATCAGTTAAGACTGCCATTCGCATTCCAGACCGACTTTTTTTTTTTTTTCAGAACCTCAGTTTGCCTTTGGGAAGGTGCGTCCATCACACTCACACTAATGTATCCCCGGCTGTCTCCTGTGAATAACAGCTGGTTCTGGCTGTCAGCCGACATGGTGCTGACAGATGTGTCTTCAGCGTGCACCGCCCTGAACCTTCCTAACAGACCTCCCTGTCACGACACAGGAGCAGACAGAAGACATGAGGAAAGAACAGGACAGAACCCATGAAGGAACGACTGCAGCACTTGGGGCAAAATTGAACTTTGGCAGATTGTCGGGTTTTATTGTTCCCTAGATGTGATCTGGGTCTCCATGCTGGCATAAAGTCCTGACTGGCTGCTCTCCTGGGCTCTACAGTAACACAGCTCGTTCTCTCCATTCACTTCCATATCACAGAGGAACAGCTCCCACAATAACAGCCACCCTGCCAGAGCTGCTGTCCGCTGGAGGAATCATGCTAGTTTAGGAGGTGTATTGCTCTGGAGGTGAACAGAGAGACAGAGTGACTGTCCTGTGGCTTAGCAGGCCACTCAGATAATGCCCAGCTAGCTATGCAAGCCAGCGTCCGACCACAGCTCACTTTTGCTTTAACTTTCATGACAGAACATTTAGGGGCATTAAGTAAGATTCCTGACAGCCCCGTAGCATAAAATAACTGTAATACATAAATCTGTGAGGGGCTGACAGGGTGGCTCATTCATGACAATGGATTATTTCATCAGGAATATTTCAAAAGGAATTTTTTACACTCTGGAAGACAAACGCACTACCCATTGCAATTTGAAGATAAGCTAACACAGAGTGAGAGTGGTCGTGCTTGACTCTTGCGCCCCCTTCAGGCCTGCAGTGTGAAGTGCAGCTGGGTTTGGCACAGACCTCAGTAGACCAGGCGTAGATGTGTCCGTCTGCCAGGCTGGTCAGCAGGGTGGCTGTGTCGGGACGGCTCTGCCTGGTGCCAAGAAACACAACCTGCAAGAATACACACACCTGACTGAGCTGCTTTATTCTATTGTGTTCTATTGTGTTCTATTGTGTTCTATTGTGTTCTCTTATACCTTCTCCACAGCGTATTTGGCTTCCTCTAGCAGCCTGAGAAATGTTTGAGGTTTCCGGCTGGCCGTGGTCTCCAGGTCCTCGTCAGGCTCCTCCTGCTGGTGAAAGCAGCAACAGCAGCGTGACGACGAGCTGCAGAGCTAAAACTACCGACGCATGCAAGGAGAAACTCATGCTGCGTTAGTTCTGTCTACACTGTTATGTCTGATTTAATGTCAGAAAAATTAGCGTCATTAGTGTTTGAGAGCATTTATCACAAAATCCAGTAACTTATCAGAAATGCTCTAGCCAAGGAAAGAAAATGTTAAACCTTTGAAACTTGCAGCAAATTCGCCTGATTTCTTTCAAGGGTAAAGAAATGACCAGAAAATTACCAAGAAACCAGTAAATAATTCTAATAAAATGACCTGAAAATTACAAAAAAAAGAAAAAAATTAACAAAAACATTGGCAAATTACAATTACCGGAAAATTTTGAAAAAAAAAAAAAAGTAAAAATGTGAAGAAAACAATATTATTAATTAAGATAATTTAAACTGAATTTAATCTTTAACCCTTGCGGTGCCCCGGGCGGGTCGAAAAGACCTGTGTCTCGCGAGGGCTCCCGCGAGGGCCAGGGTCCTCGTGGACGGTGAAGGCCGTTGAGGGAGAGTGCGAGAGGCGGAGGGAGGCTCGGCGGCGAGCCTGAGGGGGAGGAGCGGGAGGAAGCGGAGGCCTCCGTCGAGGCGTCGCTCCCGTCCAGGGACGGGAAAACGGTGTGGTCTAGAGATGGGATTTATGGCTCTTTGAAGGGAGCCGGATCTTGAGGATCCGTTCCTTTCAAAGAGCCGTTCAAAAGACTGGCTCATTTTGTGTCTTTTTTTTTAATTATTATTATTCTCTCGCACATTCACTGCACTGCAGTTCAGGGCAAGACCGGATTTACTATCTTCACCCCCTGGACGGTCAGTCACTCTTCTGTAATGGTCTGCGGTGTACTTCACTGCGCTGCAGTGAAGTACATACAGTAGCCTAATATTGCGTTTTGAAGCCACATTTGAAGCCACAGTGAATTAAAGCAAAAAACAAAGAAATTGGGAACTGGCTCGTTCACTTCAAAGAGCCGTTCAAAAGAATCGACTCGTTTGCGAACGACCCATCACTAGTGTGGTCCCTGGACCTGGGGGTGAGGCGTCTGGCGGGCAGGAGCCGCCTGTCCGAGCCCCGGGGCCCCACGGCCCTGGCGGTGCGTCTGGCTCGGGACCCCGCGTCCGCCGTGCGGGCCTTTCTCACGCCCGCCATCCTGTCTTCGGTCTTGGCCCACACCAACAGGGAGGGCACCAGGAGGGAGAGGGCCGAGGCGGCCGGGGGAGACAAGCTGGCGGCCGTGAGGGAGCGGTGGGACGCGTGGACCGCCAGGCTGCCTCTGCTGTACGACCCGGGGCCGAACGTGATGGTGGACGAGCAGCTGATGCCCTTCAGAGGTAGAGGGGGAGTGGGTCGGTGAGGGAGGGAGGGAGGGGAGCCGGGCTCGGAGGGAAAGGGCCGATCGATCCGCGTCCGTGTTGTTTCTCCTCGCCTCACTCGGTCTCTCCTCTCCTCTCCTCTCCTCTCCTCTCCTCTCCTCTCCCCTCCCCTCCCCTCCCCAGGCAGGTGTTCCTTCCGACAGTACATGCCCAGCAAACTGGCGAGGTACGGTCTCAAGATGTGGGTGCTGTGTGACGCCAGGTCCAGCTACGTGTATGGATGCAGGTGTACACGGGCAAGGGACGGGAGGAGCTGTTCGGCGCGGGAGCTGGGACGGGACACACCCTGGGCGAACGCATGGTGACAGACCTCACCAGGCGCGGCCGGACGGTGACGTGCGACAACTTCTTCACCTCCCTCCCCCTGGCCCTGCGGCTGCTGGACGAGCGGGACCTGCGGCTGGTGGGGACCGTGCGCAAGAACAGGCCCGAGCTGCCGGCCAGACCCCTGGAGCTGAGGCTGAGGAGCTCGTTCCTGTCAGGGGCCGGGGCGGGGGCAGGGGCAGGCCTCCCACCAAAGGCGGCCTGGAGCCCTTCTCGTCCACCTTCGCCTTCGCCTTCGCCTTCACGTGCGACGCCACGCTGACGTGCTATGCGGCCAAGAAGGACAGGAGCGTGCTGGTGCTGAGCACGGCCCACGGGGGCCCAGAGGTGGACGAGGGAGGACGTTCGCGCAAGTCGCTGGCCGTGCTCAGCTACAACGAGAACAAGGGCGGTGTGGACAACCTGGACAAGCTGGTGGCCGCCTACAGCTGCAGTCCTCTTCCGCAACATGCTGGACGTGTCGGCCTACAACGCCCTGGTGCTGTGGCGGGAGCTCCGTCCGGGCTGGGCCTCGGGCAGGCGGCACTCTCGCAGGCTCTTACTCGAGCGGGCTGGCAGAGACATGGCGGCCCGCTCCTCGAGCGCAGGGCTCGGCTGCCCAGGGCCCCGGCTCCCGCTCTCATGGTGTGGGAGGCCCGGGCTCGGGCTCCTCTCTCCTCGCTCCGGGGCGGGGAGGCTGTCCCGGCCCCCCGTCGTCGACTAGGTGCGGAGCCTGCCCCCCGGGCGCCGACAGGAGAACCTCCTCACGCTGCGTCGGCTGCGGGACGGGCCTGTGCAGGGCGTGCTCCATGCTGCGCTGTCCCGACTGCGACCGGGCGCTCGTGTCCGCGAGGGCCAGGGGACCGCGAGGGTTAATTTAATTACAAGCAAAGAAACAAAATTACCAAAACATTTGTCAAAATAATTACAAATTATTAATCAATTACAAAATAGATAAATGAATAAATAAAAAGTAAAAGAAATAAAGAGAATTTTGTTCAGAGGATGGGAAACAGCCTCTGGTATCTGTGACACTTTTAAAACCTTTAAGTTTGAGTTTGCAGGTTTTTTTCTATCAGCAACTTGAAAAGTCTGAACTGATCAAAGGGATTCTGGTTTAATTTATGAGAATGAGGAGATTTACGGGAAGAGACAAAACGACTCTTTTAGCTAATAAACACTTTTGTCTTGCCCATTGTAAACACTTCCTGTGATTTCTGCCGTGCATGTTTCTGCTTCCAGGTGACGGGACGTCTTGTGTTACTGAGTCTGTGCTGTCCCACCTGGATGAGAGCCTCCTCCCGCCCGGCGGAGCAGGCTGGTTCCCGGACGCAGGGGGTCTCGGCGGCGCCCCGCTCCTGGTTCAGGTCAGCGGAGCCTGAAGCCGCGGCCGACCTGGCGAAGACCTGAGGAGGAACAGGTGAATCGTTGGGATGGAAGAACAAACTGATGAATGCAGGGAACGGATGGAAATGGATGATGGATGGATTCTGCTTTCTTTATACTTGTTACCAAAACAAGTATAAAGAACAGAGGATTCACCAAACAAGTAAAACTAGTTAGTAAAACTTTTCTCATCCCAATGGCAATTTTTTAAAACTCTTTATTAAGAAAAATAAGTTGTCTTCCTCTGTGGCGGTCAGCAGGTGTTGCTTCTGCAGCCGTGATGCAAACATCATCCTGATCAGCCACTTCTACAGTCATTAGTCATATTAATATTAATACTCCAGTTATTAGGACTACTCAGCCCTGCAACCATCACACCTATATATCATTATTACGATTTCTGCTACCTTGTTCTGACTACTACTATTATTATAATCTCTCTCTCTGCCCCCTGTCTCTCTCTCTGTCTCTGTCTCTCTCTCTCTGTCTCTCTCTCTCTGTCTCTCTCTCCCTGTCTCTCTCTCCCTGTCTCTGTCTCTCTCTCTATGGTTAGGGTTGGTTGGTTATGGCTGATATCTGTTGGGTTTCTGTAAAGCGCCTTAGAGTAAAAGATCATTTTCGTTATGATTTGACATTATACAAATAAAACTGAACTGAACAGAGTTGAAGTTTTTTAGTTTCTATGTGAGACTAAATGAAAAGCCCACAGTCCAGCCGTGCACTCAGTCCTGTCATTGTTCCAGTTGCTCATTCTCAAAGTGGAGAGAGAGCAGATGACCATTTGAATAGTATAGTGTACAGTATAGTGTACAGTACCTCCCCCACCTCCCTTCCCTCTTCTCCCCTCACTCACTCACACACACACACACACACACACACACACAATTACCAATAATGATAACTTTGTTACCTTTGTTTCAACATTTTCACTGCTAGAGATTAAAGAAATGTTGTAATGTTGAAATGTGGAAATAAAAGTGGTGAACAGATTTTTTTTCTTATTGCCTTTATACTTTTAGTAACAGGTTGCCTGGCCTTTACTGAGAGCTCTGAGGCTATATTTCACTGCTTAAATGAGAATAAACAAAGAACGTCTCTGGAATAAACAATAGCAGTATGAAACATGAATTGTAACAGCCAAACAAAAGTCACTGTGCACATCAAGTCTGTTGCGTGCCTTTGTTTTGATGCTGACCAGAGCGCTGAAAACAGTCTCTGACAGGTACGTTGTGGCAAACGGCAAGATAAATCTGGTCAGCACGTGATAAGCAAGTCTGGGTGCGACTCCTGGTCCTTTCACGAGCCAGAAGCACTTGTATTCATGTTCATCATTGAACTGCTTCAAGAAAGACTTGGACTTTATGTCCATGAGCTCATCCTCGGCCTGAAGGTACTCCACATCCTCTTCTTTCGCAAGAAAATTAAATCGAGAGTCTAGATTTAATTTTCTAATATCATTTTATTTATTTATTCAAACTAATTATTAAGCTTTTAACCCAATTTATTTTAAGTGTTTTTTGTCACAAATAAATGAAATACTAACACATAACAAAAAATGAATAAATAAATAAATAAATAAATAAAAATAAAAAATATCACACCCCTAAAAATCAAGAGGGCTTGGCGCCCCCCGGTTGGGAACCGCTGGTATAGTGCACAGTTTCTAAAATGGGGGTACGTGGAGGAACTCCAGGGGGTATGTGAGATTTTTAAAAATTATACAACCCGTAGATCTGACCGAGCAATCTGATTGGTCAATCAGACATTTAGAATGTGCTCAATGAGCATGACAGCACGGCTAGCCGTGCTCAAATGAAAATTATACAACACGTAGATCCGACCGAGCAATATGATTGGTCAATCAGATGTTTAGAATGTGCTCAAATGAGCAATTGAGCACGGCTAACCTCTTCACTGAAAATATTACTCCGCCCGGCAATGTTATTGCCCGAGTCTGTGTGGTTTCCATGGCAACACAAAACGTTTCACTGAAACCCGCATCAAAAGCCGCTGTCAACTTTGTTTGCCTGAATAATGGACCGTTTTGTTATCAATTTTGATTTCTTTGGCGACCTAAGTTTGAATAAACGGCTGAGCGAGGAAGACAAGACAGAAGAGAAAAAGGAGAGATACGCGAGAGTGACGAGTGAAGAGCTGGATCAGCTGGAGAGGTCAGGAAATGAAGCCGGTACGGCCCGGTCAACGTCTTGGGCCGTCAAATGTCTACAAGACTACCTGACAAACACCGGGCAAACAGCTGATTTCTCACCTGTAAAGAAAGAAGAGCTAAACAAGATCCTCCGTGAATTTTATGGAGCTTTAATTTCTATAATAAAGAGAATGACATGCCTCAGAGGATTCAGCACCACGGACAGTACCTGCTGAGGCAGATTCAGCACCACGGACAGTACCTGCTGAGGCGGATTCAGCACCACGGACAGTACCTGCTGAGGCTGATTCAGCACCACGGACAGTACCTGCTGAGGCTGATTCAGCACCACGGACAGTACCTGCTGAGGCAGATTCAGTGAAAACTGTGGTCTTTATTTCAGAGGTAAATTGATAACAGCCTGAAAAGGTGATTCTATAACTCTGTTCAGCCTTAATGTGACTGCTTACTGTCCTTACTTTTGCTGCTTAGCCACATTAATCGGAGCTGACGTTAAATTGGAGTGACACCCCCAGCTGAAATAAAACATCTGCCGGTGAGTTTATGAAAAGACAGATGTTTGTTGTGGCCGACACTGGAAAGCAGTAGCCTGTATTTAAATATAACTGTTCATATAAGTTGGTTGTAGATAAAGATCAGCTGTGTTGGTGAGTCGTTGTCACGGCAACTGTTAGATTAAAAATGACTGAGAAGTCGGCAGGAGTATAACTATCAGTCCATTTAAAATATTTTTTCCAGCGGATATTCTAGTTCCAACATGATTGAGCTAGCAGAGCAGTTTTGTGTTGCTGTGTGTGGTGTTTATTCAGTTTTGGGAAATCACGATGTCTAGAAAACATGATAAGCCCAAGTTGGCTCCTGATAAGGACTAGTTACCGTCAGATCTCATGTGTTTCCACTGAAACGGAGAGAATACTAGCAAAAAACTTTGATATTTTGAGAGCGAAATGCCCACAGTATGAATACATTTTGATTAAACATTTTATTTTGTTGGTAATAGTTGTATAATCACATTATTACACTCGAGGGTATGCTTGACCATTATTGTAACTTCACACCCTCTCGTGTAATAATGCTTAAATATATGTTAAAAAAAATAGCATCTACGCAAGGTTCCATAAAAATCATTATTTAACCTAATAAATATTCATTAAAATATAAATGGAAGTTCATAAACGAAATTTTATACTCAATATTCAATTTCATCATCCTGGGTGGTATAGTGTATAGTATAGTGTAGTGTATAGTATAGTGTATAGTGTAAGGTATAGTGTACAGTGTAGTGTAAGGTATAGTGTACAGTATAGTGTATAGTATAGTGTATAGTATAGTGTACAGTATAGTGTAGTGTATAGTATAGTTTAAGGTGCAGTGTACAGTATAGTGTAGTGTATAGTATTGTGGATAGTATAGTGTAAGGTATAGTGTACAGTATAGTGTAAAGTATAGTATAGTGTATAGTGTAAGGTATAGTGTACAGTGTAGTGTAAGGTATAGTGTACAGTATAGTGTAAGGTATAGTGTACAGTATAGTGTAGTGTAAGGTATAGTGTAAGGTATAGTGTACAGTGTAGTGTACAGTATAGTGTAAAGTATAGTATAGTGGATAGTATAGTGTAAGGTATAGTGTACAGTGTAGTGTACAGTATAGTGTAAAGTATAGTATAGTGGATAGTATAGTGTAAGGTATAGTGTACAGTGTAGTGTATAGTGTACAGTATAGTGTAGTGTACAGTATAGTACAGTGTATAGTATAGTGTACAGTATAGTGTATCGTGCACAGTATAGTGTACAGTATAGTGTAGTGTACAGTGTAAAGCATAGTGTACAGTACAGTGTACAGCAGGGGTCTCAGACTCGCGGCCCGCGGGCCAACTGCGGCCCCCGGGACGATAATTTGCGGCCCCCATCTTAATATGAAAGATTAATGTTAGTGCGGCCCGCAAGATTGATATGAATGACACTTGTTGTGTGCGGATCTGAACAAACCAATCACGGTGAGGTATATGGTTCTGGAAGGCGGGACATCGGCCGGGCTGTCCAGTGCCTCGCTCACTCATTCATTCATTCCTCTAGTCAGCTGGGCGGAGGAAAAGCCGTGAAGCCGCTGACTCCGCTCGGCGCCCACAGTCCTCCGCTGCTCTCAGCTCAGAAATAAAGGAGGCGCTGTGATCTGTGATGCCACTTCAAAAATCAGTGGACTTTGACCTGCAGGGTCTCAAAGGCCAAAATCCACCCTCTGCCCCCCCGCAGCACAATAGAGGCACAGTGGGGGAGGGAAATTTGTGAGATTTAACGTGTTTGGATCACACCGTTAGTGTTCAGTGTTTACTGGTCTGTGCGCGTTTGTTTTGTGCGTCTTTCTGCGGTCCGTCTCTACACCAACTTTCTGCCTAGCAACTACAATAGAATTTTGTGATTAGCTGACGTAGTGTGCTTTCGACCAAAAGGAAAGGAGCGTATTTCGGTTGTTTTCTTGTCAGAATCCATGTATTACCGAGTCCTGTACAACACACGCTCCATAAAAAAAGACGCACCAAACGTGCGATAAAGTACGGCGTTATTATTTGTCGTAACTCTGGTTTTACTTGGCCGATCGACACAATTCAAAGACTGGTAGATAGTTTGAAGTCCGCAGATTTGACACAGATTGAGGGCGTTTTCACACCTGAAAGTCCGAACCAAGGTCCGAACCAAACTCCGTAATTCTGTTACATTGTAACACATTTGGTCCGGTTGGTTTGGTTTCACACTGCAAATGGAGTAACGGACTTTACAAGACAAACATACAGGGGAAATTTATTCTTCTCATTAGAGGACGCATCAACTCCCCATGCACTTCCGCGGCTCATTTTGCTTTGGTTACGCTGAGTTGTTGGGCTGGCCGGCATCTGACATCAGTATTACTTCCTGTTTACAGAAAATGAATGGAGCAAGCCAGAGCCGGCTTTGGGCATAAACGGTATAGGCAGGCCTAGGGCGCCATCTGTTGGAGGGGCGCCGCTAGCGGCCGGAGGGGCGCCGGCAGCGGTTGTTTACCGGAGGGATACCGACAGGATTTTATCGGTGTCATAGGTAGAGTCGTCGGCGACATAGGTAAAGCCGGCTCTGGAGCGAGCCATCTTTTTCCCGTTCTAATATTTTTGTTGGTATATTGCTACCAGCAGCACCAAGTTAATGAGCAATACATCAGAGTAACTGCTATTCGCAAGATGAGCCTCCTCATCATGAGAAAACTTTATCGAGAGGAGGAGAAAACGGCATTCAGTCCTGCGAGTTATGGCAATGTGTATTCCGGAGAGAAGGTGAGTGTGGGAATATTTTTTAAAGAGATGAGTTGTCAGTAGTGATGTACCGGTATTAACTTGTCTTTATAGTGCTATACATTTTACCGTGCGACACTTTTCATTCAGCATAATAACGGACACGAGTCGACTAACGTTGCGCCTTGCATATCACAGCAACGTTTAACGTTAGCAGCTAAAGTTAGCATGCCGTCAGAGATGCATAACCATGGTAACTTTACTGATGAGCATCTTCAAGCCCTACTGAGGGTCTCCACTGCTTCCTCCCTCAAGCCAAATGTGGCTAGGCTATGTGAGAAGAAGCACTGCCAGGTCTCTAGCAGCAAGAAGTAGGCAAGAGAAGCCATGTTCAGAACAGTTCATGTTCAATGTTCCATTCATGTTCAGAAAGTTAAAGTTTAAAGAACTGTTAATACAGACATTTGAAACTGAATAAAAATAATTAGTTTTCTCTAGTCAGCCAGTCAGTCAGTCAGTCAATATGTGGTTTCTTCAGTCGTCTGTATCTGCTGTATGATCATTATTATTATTTCATTTATTTATTACTGATTGATTTTTTTTATTCATTTTTTAATTTATTTATTTAGTTCATTATTTTGTGTTAAAAATAAAGATATTTGAGAACACTGGAATGTTTTATCAGCGCTTTTCTTGTGGAAATCCTGATGCGGCCCAGCCTCACCCAGACTCTGCCTCCAGCGGCCCCCAGGTAAATTGAGTTTGAGACCCCTGGTGTACAGTATAGTGTATAGTACAGTGTACAGTATAGTGTATAGTACAGTGTACAGTACAGTGTACAGTATAGTGTACAGTACAGTGTACAGTATAGTGTATAGTACAGTGTACAGTATATTGTACAGTACAGTGTACAGTATAGTGTAGTGTACAGTATAGTGTATAGTATAGTGTACAGTATAGTGTAGAGCTGAAGCCCTCCCCCACAGTTTCAAAAACTCCTAGAGGAAACCCTGTAGTGTATAGTACAGTGTACAGTATAGTGTACAGTGCTCCATAGAGGTATCTACTTGCGACTTCCCAATGTTTCCTAAAGGTCTGAAGCAGCGGCAGCAGTAATTTGTATACACCAAAAGCTCTGGTGTCTCACTGACTTAGTCAGAAATCAGACTCATGGCTCGGGACGGGGCCAGCACAGCCCCGCAGAGGAGCTTCATGATAAACAGCAGAGCAGACGTCCGCTCACCTGGCTGATGTCCAGCGGCCGAGAGCTCTCCTTGGCGTTGAAGCGGCGCGCGGGCCGGGCGGAGTCGACATCCCAGAGGATGATGTCACCATCATAGGAGCCGGTCACCAGCCCCCCCCTGCAGTGAGCATCCATGGACATGATAACCTCCTGGTGGTACTCTTCCCACACACAGTGTTCGTTCTCCTTGTCCTCACTTGGATTTCTGGACAGGGAAGGATCAATGACTGTGGCTACAACTATAACCAACTATACTGAGCATCAGGTCGCACGGGTCACACGGGTCACAGAGGTCCTACAGGTCACAGAGGTCCTACAGGTCACAGAGGTCACACGGGTCACAGAGGTCACACGGGTCACAGAGGTCACACGGGATGGCCTCCAGTCATAGCAAATGTGCTCATTTCAGAGTTTTATCATACACCATATCATAACAATATATTAATTAAAAGCCATTTCAGCTTTAATGAAGCAGTGCATCCTTGGCACAGGTACCATCTGAGCAAAAAATACATTTCATATAATGTCATTATTGTCTAACACTGAGAAACTATGAAAACCTGAACCAAGGCACACAACAGAGATTGAGACCCAAAGACACTACTTTAGGAAACACTGCTATAAACTCCAGTGTAGCACAGCAGAGTAGCAGCTGGTCTGTACTTACTGATACCACATGAGCCGGCTGCCCCCTCCGCACACATAGATCCTCTCATCCAGGAAACTGATGCACGTCAGCTGCACAGGAAACAAACACGTCAGGCCAGCTCATGTTTTCAAGACAGATATTTCTAAGAGAAATTTTCTTTATGTCTTAGTACTATTTAGGTTAGTTTTATTGCTATTTCAAATAATTTGGGTTGACAAGAAAACAGCAAGAGAGAAAAAGGAGTCATGAGCTGCTCCAGAGACAGTTTTACGTTAGCAGCCCCAAATGGCAGCGAGAGGTAACTGTTTCAAAATGGCTGAAAATTCAACATCCATCCTCAGCATCAGCATATCATACTCAGCATCTTGTAACGTGATGTCAGATTTATTAACCCCGGCAGCCTGTGATGCTTTACAGACACAATCAGCTGTCTGTAGATGCAGCTCTCACTTGCTCTTGTTTAAGTCAGTGGTTCTCAACCTGAGGATCAGGACCAAGCAGGGGGTCACAAAATCATTTTTGAGGGGCACAAGATGATTACGACATAGTGGAAAGAAATAGCTTTAAAATTACCATGACTATTTTTTCATATTTTTCTCTTTTTGTCTGCTTAGTTTAAAAACCTGAGGCCTCCTCTGATAATAAAGCAAATGCAACGACATGGAACAAGCAACCATGTAAATGCATCTACCCATTAGTGCTGTGTAAAGGTACATAAAAAAAATAAAAATAAAAAAAAAATCCTGGAGGAAATACTCTGGGCACATTAGTTGGATGCAGCCCAGTGGAGCTTCAAAACCAAACCTGCGTTGTCATGACAACAGGCAGGACGAAGAGCAGAGTGCTGTTGTTGAAGTTCCACAGTCTCACGGTCCCGTCGTCAGAGGCTGTGATCAGTTTGCGCTGTGCCCCGTCAAATGCCATGGCGGTGATCTGAGAATGCAATTAATATCAAAACTACAGAGGAAACTGGCAGCAGGTTGTGCAATTTCAAGCAGTGTAACAAGAACACATACAAGCACATACAAGTTAAAAAAAAGTCATGACATTTGTTAATCCACACTCTGCTCTGCAAAACATGGGATTTATATATGGGTTTATGACATAACACAAAACTATGTTTGCCCCTCTTTGGTCTTATTGTGGTGCTTTAAAGAAGTGAAATTAATTTTACAGGTGCTCTTATGATAAAAGTGTCAACTAAAGGCCTAAAATGTGTCAGTTTTACAAAAATCAGATAGAAAGTAATGACAGCAGCTGCTTCCACACTCGCATGCATGTGTGCTCACACGCCTGCAGCCTGCAGCCTGACCTCCGCAGGTGTTTTTGGGGATGTCTGGAACCTCATGGCCAGCTTTCCTGTCAGGATGTCCCACACTGCCACCACACCGCTACGACAGCCGCTGACAACCTGAGGAGTGGAGTGGGGGGGGTGGGGGTTGGGGGGGGTGCATGTGAGGATGCAGTGGTTAATAAAAGGCGTGTAAACCTCCGCCTCCAGTTGGCCACTGCTACGACCAAAATCAGGTGTATTTCTCCAAGGAAACATGAGGCTGTCTCTTATCCTCATAACTTACATCAGGACTGACTGTAAGTTTGCTGCAGCAGGTAAATGTCAAGTGGTGAGGCCCTATAACCTTTTTAAATAACGTTTTACTGTGGGAATCCATACAAACCTGAAAAGATTGGCAAGTGTAGGGTCTACAATGCATTACCTGCTTGATTAATTAATTTTAATTAATCCATTTATTGCAAATGTCTTGCCTTAAAATATGTTTGGGCCACTTGAAATGAATGGACTATGAAACATCTAAAATAAATTTGCAGGAAATAAATTGTACGTGGTTAGCAATATTGATATTGTGGAATAATTTGGTAAATAACATGTGTCTGTTGACTTTTGGTTTAGACACAGATTGTTCTTGTTTTACCCTCCAACAAGAGACTTTGACAATAACTTCAGTTTGTTGACGTCACCTCACATGATTAGATCACATGACTGTTTCATTCATAAAGGCCCTCTGGGACGATTTAATGATCTCAGCTCAAACAGGATGCAGAGGCAGGGCAGAAGGGAAGGTCGGAGATGTCCTGCTGCCCAGAGCATCACTCAGCAAAACCCTGTAACTTCATATAAATTCAATAAGCCACATGTCTGTATGTCTTCCATACATGACACAGATGTCTTGTTTTTTTTTTTAAACAAAAAGATCTATAGAACAACAGTCTGCGTTTGTCATGCTGCAGCAACGCTGAGATCAGACAGAACTATTTCAAATATGTTGCTCAAACAAGTAAGCCTCACTGTACTTTTACTGGAAGGAGAGAAAAGATGTCCAACCCACTCATGTTTCAGAGGCAACGCGTGCTTTCTCCCAGAGATGCTGACTGAAAGTGCTGCATGTATCACTAACAGCTAATCACAGTGAGCCTCACGTGCAGCAGCTCATCATGGATCCAGACTGGCTGTAGCGTTATATAATCATATAATCCAAATATGAAACCCTCACCTTATAATGCTCAGCTGCTGCGGCTAACAAAGTCATTGTCATCCACAGACCTGAGGAGTGACTGTTGGCTAACTAATGTGGAGGACTCTATTACGGTGTGAGGAAAGTTTGAAACCTCTGACAATTCATTTTGTTATCCCAGTGAATGAATGGAAACCAGTGGCTGGAGAAAAGGGAGGAAAAATGAACTCAGAGTTCTAAACTACAGCTGCTCGCTTTGGGAAAACATTAGCAGAAACGTGAACTTTACACATTTCGTAGATATTAGGCCAAACTTCACAATCACTGGTGTGTCCTTTAGGTTCAGTTTGAGAGTTCAGCTCCAGGTGTGATGGTCACCTGTTTGAAGTTGGGGTTGTAGAGAGCGCAGCACAGCCACGCCTGATGGGACGTCCTCAGACTGTTGACGGGGTCCTCATCATCGCTGTCACCTTCTAATACTCCCATCTGCACAAACAGTGGATTCACCTGATCACATTAACTATTTACAACGTGTTCCTCAATTTTGCACCTGGGAAGAAAACAACACAATAATTTTGTGTTTTTATGGATTGTTTTCTTAAAATGGGCTCCTCAAGCATCAAAACATTTAAAGACATTTGACGAGGTTAGACAAAGTAAAAGTAGCCCGCTGAAAGCAACCTAATAAACCAAAATCATGCTCCCTTTTTGATCTTCTTATCTCAAACCTCTGCAGTCCTGCAATGAGTGAACTTGTATTTTATTAAGAGCATTTCTCCTGGGACAGCCGTGCTGTGCAATGACAAAACAACAACCTGGGGCCGCCCGATGTCGTCTGTCGTCAGCTGATGTCCAGCCAACAGCCCCAACATCAGCACTTTCCCAACAGTAAAAATATCCTACCTGATTCTGCCCTGCGCACCTGAGCTGTTAGCTGATGGGCCAGGTGAGAAAACTGAAGTGCAGGGAGGTTAGAAAGCAACCGTTTAATGAATAAAAACACTGTCTTCGTTGTTTCACCATCTGCTAGGTTTTTTTGTTTGGTTTTTAACCTCGTCTGCCATTTCTGGTAGCCGTCACACACACGGCTGCAGAGGAGTCCTCAGCCGCCTGCACAGAGCAGAGACCCCCAACCCGTCAGATCAAATCATTAAAAACTGTGAGCCTGTGCTGACACGAGCGGCTGAGCGGGACAGGGTTCGGCTTGAGGATTACAAACTCGAGTCTTCAGACAGACATTTCCCACATAATGAGCTTTAAGAATGAGTTTCAACTTATTTTCAGCACAAAATGAAACAGAGGGCAAACAGTCGGAGCCTGATGCTCTTAATTCACTCACTTAATTTTTCTCATCAGATCATTTGTCTCTAACTGGTGCGGCATGCATTTGCTGCATCCATGGCATCATAATAATGTGAAACTATCTACCCACATAGACTATTTCTCAAATGCAATATACACGAGGCTGCACTGAACAAGGATGTGTCCTTTTGTTTGATGCCTGGTGCCTCAGCTCAGACAATCTAAGGATTTGGTCTTTGCAAATGGAAATGATGCGAGTTTATTTGCCTTGAGAGCGGCAAAGTGAGATCCCATCACAAATGGCAGACGAGCACGTGGAAACACATCAGTGCCAGGTGTGAGCGCTGCCACCTGTGATTGGATCAGCCAAGAAGCACATTAATGCCAGGAGGAAACAGGGACCGGCACCTACATGCAAACACACACACACACACACACACACACACACACACACACACACACACACCATTGCACATACCTTATGCGCAGCCAGAACGAGTGTGTTGCTGTGCGGGTTAAAACAGACACTGGAGATGGGAAAGTGGGCCATGCCCAGGTCTGTGGGCAGGACGTTCTGCAGACACTCAGAGGTCTCCGTGTCCCACACACGGATGTTCTGCAAGGAGACAGCGGGTTTCGTTACGTTTCCCCTCCAGTGATCTAATCTCATCTAATCTGTGTCTCTCTGCCGACCTTGTCCTGGGACAAGCTGATGATCACGTGGTCCTGTGCGTTCATGGCGATGTGGCCAACAGGTGACTTGTGTCCGTCCAACACCGCATGGCTCAGCAACAAGGTGGTCCTGGTGTCCCACACCCGCACTGTGCAGTCCACACATCCCGTCACTGGCAGAGATACAGCACACGCTTCACACTTCCTTATCAAAGCCTTTTGTATACTTTTAAAGAATTTGTCATTTCTTGTCATTTCTCTGTTTACAGGTGTAAAGGTCCTGAGCTCAGGAGGAGCTGATCAGGTTTCCACACGGAGCCTCTGTAGTAGCAGTGGCAGTAGTAGTAGTAGTAGTAGTAGTAGTAGTAGTAGTACTATAGTAATCAATGATTCAAATTCCTGTTGTTTAAACGAATCTGTTTAGACCGCATTGTCCGGTTTTGTGTTTTAATTGTTTTATCGTTTTTTTGTATATTCAGTATAATCATAACCAGGTCATTTTCTTTCACTTGTTTGTCTGGTCCATGCGATGTTCCTTAAAAGCATTAAAGAAGGAAAAAGAGAAAGAAAACAAAAGCACACACACATGGAGCAGTGAGGTACATGCGGTCTGGACCCCAGCACTCACCCAGTTTGTACAGTTTAGGCGAGTAGTCAAAGCAGAGGAAGCCTTTTCTGACCTCAATGGTTGTTTCTCTGGAGAGTGAGACAGATGTGATGGATTATAAACCCAGCAGGTGTGTTCAGACTGGCTCAAGCTGTGAGGGCAGGGCCTGTGAGATGTGAGATGTGTGAGCAGCCACAGCTCTGTGGATGCTTCAGTCTTGTTGCGTGCAGTTACTGACATGCATGTCTGCATAAAGAGAGCATCATACCGAACCGGCGGCTTGCGTGACCTCGGGACTCTGGTGAGCACCAGAGAGGCTGAGCTGGACGAGCTGCTGGAGGCCACGGCGCCCAGCTCCGGCAGGTAACACACACCTGTGCACGAGCCTTTGTGGATGTCCTGGAGGAGGCAGGCAGGACAGAGAGAAAAAAAGAGGAGTGACACAGATCAAGAGATAGAAGAGGCCTTCATCATTTCAACCAGCATCCAACCAGAATGAGCTCCTGAAGACACAGGACAGCCGATATTTGATTATTTTGATTATTTTGATCCTGCTGAAGCCTGTTTTTGATTTTCCTGTAAATCACAACCACGTCTGATTTAATCCAGGCCCATTTGTCATTTTATATTAATATATAGGATTTTGTTATTTGAGCAATACAGATGCAAATACTAACAGTCACAGTTCCGCACACCACTCATTTCCATTCTATACCTACAATCTTGTTAATAGCCTAATAAATTAGATAAATATATTAAAGTTAAATACAACTCAGACTCGGGGATGAAAAAACAGCATTCTAAAATATCAGCAAACGAAACCAGAATGAAATTGAAATGGAAGCATAAAAAATCCTATTCAAACCAGAGAAATACCAACGATATGCCTCTTCCATGTGAAACTGTTAGTAGCACGTTGTTAAAGTGTCTTCAGGTAGTGTCTTCACTACCTGATTTCCCTTAAAACTCCCCCTTATGTAACTTCACACTGAGGTTTTTTCTTCTGTATTGTCCAACACTGTCACACACACACTCTGCATCTGCTGGCTGCAACAGCTGCAACACACACTGCATCACACTGACACCCAGAGAAATGCCATTGTTTTATGGCTGCAGCATTACAACAAACTTTTGCAATTGTTTGAAGTCACTTCCCTGTGAGGATCACAGTCTGAAAGCAAAAAAGGCAGAAGCTGTGAGGGATCTTTGCCTGGAAACGGTGGCAGGTGGTGGCACAGGATACACTAGACATTTACATGACATGTAATGCTAAACACATAATAATACATTGTATGGATATGCTAATGCTGAATATAAGACAGTGTTTTACAACTAAACATAGTGCAAATTTACCATAATGATGGATATAAATGCACTGAAAGCTTAACATTCAGTATTTGGTGGGTCTCAAGACAAATAGCACCTCTGTATGCCTGCATTCACTCGTGCAGTTCTCACCACTTTAAAGCACAGGAAGTTCTTGGAGGTGTTCTTCATCAGAGAGGAGACAGGTGTGCTGAGGCACCTTTTACCTGAAACACACAGTCACACCTCCTTTTTACTGTAGGACACAAGTGAGCAGGCAGTGTGTTTTACTCAAAGACAGTTTGACATGACTGGGGTTGAACCTGTGGCCTTTTATTTAAGGTATGTGTTTAGCCGCAGCATTTACCTGCACCCGCCAGAGTCAAGGCAAAACGATAAAATATCCAGATGCAGAAAAACACTTTTGCCTCATATGGTTGTCACGTCCTAAAATCATGTTGAGTGACAGTTTCATCATTAGTCAGAGGTGTTTTAAGTCTTTCACTGCATATCCACCAGGTGCCAGGTCACAGGTATGTCCACCTCTCTGTCATTAGCAAATGGATTAGGATTTCTATGGAAATTTGAATTGATTGAATTTTGCAGTGAACTGGGCCCCACCCTGCTGAGCTGTTTGAGCAACTGGAGGAAACACCTGAACATCCCATCACCCCACCCCCCCCTCACCTGTGACCTCCCTGAGGACACAAACATCACCTTTACTTCTGATTGTGCTGAAGAGGCCGTTTCTGCACACATCGAAGGAGATGAACACACATATACAGCCCCTCGTATCACCGTAGGAAAACACCGCCTTTTCTCCATCTGACCTGGAGGCACGCACACACACACACACACACACACACACACACACACACACACACACACACACACACACACACACACACACACACACACACCCATGTAAGTGTGATTGTGTTCAGGTTAATATATAGTGTAGTATAGTAGTATATACACACAGACACACAAACAGAGAGGAAAGTTACATTGCAGATAAGCTAACATATTTCAAATTGATTTAAAATGCATTCTTTGCTTCACTGCACTTCACAGAATCTGCTGGACACTTTGAACAGTGCACATTTCCTTTGCACATGACCCACCAGTAGTCCATGACTCTCACAGTGCTGTCCTTCACCCCCAGAGAGCAGACCAAGCTGCAGTCAGGCTTGCTGATGTCAAAGAACTCTGACGCAGAGAAGGAACCACAAGTGAAGCCACATTAGCATTTTCAAATGTTGGCCCTCTAGTCTCTTACACGTGAGGCCTTTAGGGACACAGCAGCGTGCTGGGAAAAAAATATGTGCTTTCTCAAAATGAGAAAGCTGCCGCTGGAAGAATCCACTCCTATCAAACGCACAGCAGCATGGGTTATTGTTTAAGTTATGAATCAATAGTTATACTTCACAAGATAGGACCCTCTGTGTTTTGAAATAATGATTGATTGTTTGAAAATGCTGGTATTGTTTTTTTTTTTTGACAAAATGGAAAAAAAGTTTCATGGTACTCTGTGAACATTATCCTTCTTACTATTATTTAAAATATTGTACATGTCAGTAGTAGGGCCTTAAAAATGTTTCTGTGCTCAGGACAGGAGTTTGAGTGTCCGTGTGACGTGAGCGGCTTCCTACCCAGGTCTGGGCCTGTGGAGGCCACGGCCAGCTGGCTGAGGTCACTCAGACACACCGTGCCAATCACTCTGACCCTCTGACGGCCGGTGCTCTGGTACAACTAAACACACACACACACACACACACACACACACACACACACACACACAGATGAATACACAGCACATGTGGACCACAACTATTATCTTTATTTAACACTCAAGTCAAATTAAAAAGCAGACAGACTGTTCTAATTAATGTAAACTGAAAAGTGAAACTAGGCTACAGCGCATGTTTGTTGTCATACTGGAAAAACAGAAAAATAGAATAATATCATAACGGAATTAAAGCTACATCAAAACTAATCCAACTAGGAACATGGCAGTGTATACCTCTGCCAACGCTACGCAATACACACACAGCAAGTACACACACACACACACACACAGCAAGTACACACACAGCAGTTACACACACACAGCAAGTACACACACACACACACACAGCAAGTACACACACACACACACACACACACACAGCAAGTACACACACAGCAAGTACACACACAGCAGTTACACAGCAAGTACACACACAGCAGTTACACACACACAGCAAGTACACACACACACACACACACACACACAGCAAGTACACACACACACACAGCAAGTACACAGCAAGTACACACAGCAGTTACACACACACAGCAAGTACACACACACACACACACACACAGCAAGTACACACACAGCAAGTACACACACACACACAGCAAGTACACAGCAAGTACACACACACAGAGTATACACTCTGACAGCTCGTTTGTTATTGTTATTGTCATTGTTATTGTTATTGTCATTGTTGTTGTTATTGTTATTGTCATTGTTGTTGTTATTGTTGTTGTTATTGTTATTGTCATTGTTGTTGTCATTGTTGTTGTTATTGTTGTTGTCATTGTTGTTGTTATTGTTGTTGTCATTGTTGTTGTTATTGTTGTTGTCATTGTTGTTGTCATTGTTGTTGTTATTGTTGTTGTCATTGTTGTTGTCATTGTTGTTGTTATTGTTGTTGTTATTGTTGTTGTCATTGTTGTTGTCATTGTTGTTGTTATTGTTGTTGTCATTGTTGTTGTTATTGTTGTTGTTGTTATTGTTGTTGTCATTGTTGTTGTTATTGTTGTTGTCGTTGTTGTTGTTCTGAAGCGCTGTGTTCAGGCGGTTCACTCACATGGACGGAGTGCTGCAGGGTGAAGTCTTCACTCCAGGAGCTGAGGATACCGTCGCTGCTGATGGAGAGGTACTGACCCGTCCGGGTGGGCCTGGCCTTTGGTTCCTTATCTCCAGAACCAGAACCAGAACCGGAACCGGAACCGGAACCGGAACCATCCACATACAGAAGGTCCTCATCAGTTGGTGGCTGATGGAACTGCAGACTAGCGATCGTCTTCGGGAAACTCCTGCAGGAGAGGAGAGGAGAAAAGAGTCGCCTCAAACAGCCCCTCTGTTGGAAAGACGAACACGAGCGGTTAATAATTTAACAGAAGCCGATCAGAGGAAAAGCAGAAACAGGTGAGTCGATCACTTCGGAGAGGAACTCTCTGGGAAGCGCTCGTTCTTGTGACGGGAGTTCACGAGTCCAGTTTGTCTGACTGGTTTCAGACTCAGAGGATAAAATGAGCCTGCTCAGCCTCCCTGCCCTCGCTCTCTGCCCGTGTGTGTTCTGTCTTTTTTTCACTAAACAGGATCAACATGTTGGAGGAGATTTTTCCACTTACACAGGGATGATGCTCATTGGTGTGGGGAAGAACGGCAGTTTGTCTTCTCTGATGATCTGGGCTTTCCCTTCATACTCCAACATCATGTAGTTTAAGTACTCATTCTAACACACACACATCAACAGGCTGAGATTAATTCAAACAAGAAGACAGACTACAGAGAGACTGACAGACAAAACAGCCGGGCAGATAGGAACCTGGAAAGACACACACCGTAATACAGCACACACAGTCACACAGAACCACCGACACACACACACACACACACACACACACGTTAAGACCCACAAAGTCTACAATTCCATCGCAGTTTATGTCGATCTTCATGAAGAGCATGTCGAGTGCCTCGTCATCCATGCCGTCCAAGAGGTGCCTCATTGAGTCCCGAAACTCGTCCATGTCCAAACCTGACGGGGAAACGGAGAGACAGAAAGACAGCGTGACAGTGAGACAAATACTCAGCCGCAGAGGCAGACAGACACACACACACACAGACAGGTTGACAATTACAAATATGCAGACAGGAACTAGGACAGACACAGATTTGTTTCCCACCGCCTCCTCCATCAACGTCGGCCTGTTCAAAAGTGGACTTGATCAGCTGGAACTTGGCCTCCAGACTGTTTTCATCCGCTGAGCCCTGCATGTCGGCCTCCTCCTCCTCCTCCTCCTCCGGCAGCCGCTGCTCAACACAAAAATCCACCCGAGAGGCTGCACGGTCATCTGTTTATCTGAAGGGCCTGACAGCCGTGTACACATGTGATACATCTGCAAAAGCTGTATCCTACTTTTTTAACATGACATCATTTTCTGACCAAATAAAGGATTATGGATTCTGCCTCTTTTCAGTCTCTGAAAAGGTTGTAAAATAATTCCCCATAACCACATCTGAGAGTTCCTCTATTCCTCTAGGCAAAGTCCAGCTGAATGTTTTTCTTTTTTACCTGATTCAATGTCATTTGTCTCTTCTGTGGGTCATCAGAGGTCCTAGGAACACAGGATGGTGAAATGTAGACATGTTGTGTAATTTATATATATATGGATAGATAGGTACATATAGATATAGATATAGATATGCACCCTTATGCTTGAAGTGCAGACTTTCACCTTTAATTTAAGGGGTTGAACAAAAACATGGCCTTGACCATTTAGGAATTACAGCCAGTTTTATACACTCATCTGCAGAGGCTCAAAAGTCATGACCAAACTATACATAACATATATAACTATACTTATAAGGATTATTTTCAATATTTGGAGGAAAATCCAGGACGTGATCAGTACAACAAAAAATACTGAACATAATAAATGTAAGTGCAAGGACTTGTGGGATTTGTGCGAGCCCCAGTTTAACACTCTGAGGCCCCTGACCGATCGCTGCCTCTCACTCCTGGGATCAGCTGGGGGGAAACAAACCGGTTTTCTTTGCACCTACCCGGCTCCAGGCCGGGACGTCCTGAGCGGCTGAGCTGCAGCGGGGTCCATGCTCCTCACAGCTGTACACAAAACAAACACACAGTTCCATCTGGTCTGGCAGGGACACACACCCCCTGTGGCCTGCTGTTGAAGCTACATCACATTTATGTTGAGAGAAATATTCAAACCCAAGACGCCGCTGTTTTATGGCTGCAGCATTACATCAAATAGAAAATATCAAGATGAATTGCACATCATTTTATACACGTTTCCCTGTAATTTAGTAGGACATATTTGGTATCTTAGCAAACTCTGATTTCTGCACAAGAACTTAAAATAAAGTTTTGAAGGTCTGAACAAAGAATTTGCAATCCTGAGTGAAGACGTGAACATTTTTTATCTACTTTCTTTCACGATTGCTGCCTTTTTGCTGTTTTCCTTTTTTAAGCAATTTGAAATTCAGTTTTGAAAAGTAGAAACAGAAGTAGGTTAGAAACAGTTTATTATTAGCAGCAACGCATTTTTGGGCTCTACTGTAAGATAAATCATATTAAATCTGTTCAGCCGTAGTATACACACTGATGAGCCGTATCATGATGAGCAGCTCAGCTCAGCAGCTCTGCCATAAACTCTGCATTTTAACAGAGTCTATAATGTTCAGTTTGTGTTGACATTGTGCAGAATGTGTCCCTTTAATTCTGTGTTTATTACTGAGGTTGTAGTTTGCAGGTCTGCTACTGGACTGCATTACACTGAGAGGGGTTTCTAGTTTTTTGTCCTGCCCATTTACGTACAGTGAGGAGGGACAGAATAGTGGAAACAGCTGTCAGTAAAGTGCAGCACTAACTATGAGCTCAATGCCAAACATAGAAGTGAATGAACACCTCTGTTACCGTGACAACAGGACAAGCTGAGCAACGTTATGCCACAACAGATGGATTAGATTAGATTAGATTAGACAGGTGGTCATAATGTTATGGCTGATCGGTTTACAAAACAACTTTATTGAGAAACTAGAAAGAGAAACATGTCATTTGTTACAGGCCACATACTGTAGTTAAACTTCTCATTTCATTGCACTGACATTGCTAACATTGGATTTTTTTTTTTTTTTTTTTTAACTTTCCTTGCTATTGCTGCCTTTTGTGCATCTTGTATCTCCTGTTATAACATTTCTAATAAAAAATATCAATGGAAAAATAGACTCCATAAATATGAAATTATAAGCAAATATGAATACGACACAGTGAGTAACTCTCTTTATAGAGCTGACAGTGCAGATTGACGGTTTTATTACTTTTTTTTTTTAGTGTTTATAAGTTTGATAGTCTTTATATATTCTTTAAAGCCACATAAAAAAGCAGTGAATAAGTTTTGTAATTCTGCATTAATGTATGAAATTTACCAGCGAGTTTAGCATGAATTCAAGGTTAGATTTATCATGTTCAAAATAAGCAATGACATTTTTACATTCAATTTTAACATTATTACAGTTTTATCCCATATACATTATTGTATTCAAGTCCAACAAATAATTGAATATACACAGTGGTAAAATAAATGTCTTAAAGATTCAGGGTCATTGCTGCATAATAACTCTTACTGCAATATCTATCCATCCATCCATCTATCCATCCATCCATCATCCATCCATCCATCCATCCATCCATCCATCCATCCATCCATCCATCCATCCATCTATCCATCCATAGCTGTACATGGTGTGAAATGTTGACGTGTATTTCTTTCATTTTACTGGTGTTTGTACACACACACACACACACACACACACACACACACACACACACACACACACACACACACACACACACAGTGTTCAGGGCTAACAGCGGCTAACAGAGCTAGCTAGCACACGGCGGGTTAAATCCACCCCGTCATGTCTTGTTTTTGCTCTTTATCGCCTTTAGATGGCGCAGAAGCGAGGAGCCCGACTTTACCTGCAGGTGAGCTCACCTGTCGTCCCGTGTCCCTGTGTCTGTGTCTCTCTGTCTCTCTGTGTCTCTGTGTGTCTCTGTGTGTCTCTCTCTCTCTCTCTGTGTGTGTGTGTGTGTGTGTGTGTGTGTGTGTGTGTGTGTGTGTGTGTGCAGCCGGAGGAGCCGTTGCGCTCTAACGGTCCGCTGGGATTTCAAAAGTTTAAATGCAGCGGAGCGCGCGCCCGGCACGCACTTTCAAACCCACACATGTTTGTTTGTTTGTTTGTTTGTTTGTTTGTTTGTTTGTTAATCTGCGGATTACTCGGCAAAAACACCCGGACCAACAAAAAGACTGACTTGATGAAACGCAGCTCATTCCTGCATTAAAACAGCTCGTCATTTTTCTCATAGTGAGCAGTTTCTACTTTTCCTATCTTCATTTTCACAATACAACAGGTGTGAACAGGTGTGAACAGGTGTGCCTCAGCTCAAAGCACTCACTCGCTGTGGTAAATATATATATATATATATATATATATATATATATATATATATATATATATATATATAGAACAGAAAGTTAGGGATATTTGGCTTTTGGGTGAAATTTATGGAAAATGTAAAAAGTTCACGCTACAGTGATATTATATCATGAAAGTAGGGCATTTAAGTAGAAGCATGCACTGGTGATTTCCTCATCTCAAACAATTTCTTGAAACAAAAGCCAACAACAGTGGTGGATATACCACAACAAAAAATGTCAGTGTCAATAACTTGTCATGTGCCCTTGAGCATCAATTACAGCTTGACAGCGACGTCTCATGCTGTTCACAAGTCGACTTATTGTCTGCTGAGGCATGGCATCCCACTCTTCTTGAAGGGCGGCCCTCAGGACATTGAGGTTCTGGGGTACAGAGCTCCGAGCCTCTACACGGCGACTCAGCTGATCCCATAGGTTTTCTATGGGATGCAGGTCTGGAGAAAGTGCAGGCCACTCCATCTGAGGTACCCCAGTCTCCAGCAGCCGTTCCCTAATGATACGACCTCGATGAGCTGGAGCATCAAACACCTGATGTGAATTTTGCTGTTAAACTCCTTGTTAGAGAACAGCAACTTGTGCAAAAAGTACTGAAACACTGAACAGTTGGACATGTGCATTCAAAAGTTTACAGAAGGTCACATTAAGTTCACCTGTAAAGGTTATAATGCATTTTAGGTTCATCCTGAAATTTCACCCGAAAGCCAAATATCACTTTTTGTGAGTAGTGTATATATGTGTGTGTGTGTGTGTGTGTGTGTGTGTGTGTGTGTGTGTGTGTGTGTGTGTGTGTGTGTGTGTGTGTGTGTGTGTATGTATGTATGTATGTGTATGTGTGTGTGTGTGTGTGTGTGTGTGTGTGTGTGTGTGTTTCAGTCCAGGAGTTTCAGTCCAGAGCACCAGGATCCTGCTGCCACATGTTATTTGCTTCGTATGTAAGAAAACACACATGTTGCATCCTTAGAAATGTTTCTGTTTTCTCATTTAAAGGCTCAGGATCCTCAACAATATGAGGTGGTGGGTTTTATTTTCATGCCAGCTATCATTTAATCAGAATAAATGCTGATTCATTAATTAACCCTTCGCTACCCGATTTCCCCTAAAACTCCCACTTATGTAACTTCACACTGAGGTTTTTTCTTCTGTATTGTCCAACACTGTCACACACACACTCTGCATCTGCTGGCTGCAACAGCTGCAACACACACTGCATCACACTGACACCCAGAGAAATGCCATTGTTTTATGGCTGCAGCATTACAACAAACTTTTGCAATTGTTTGAAGTCACTTCCCTGTGAGGATCACAGTCTGAAAGCAAAAAAGGCAGAAGCTGTGAGGGATCTTTGCCTGGAAACGGTGGCAGGTGGTGGCACAGGATACACTAGACATTTACATGACATGTAATGCTAAACACATAATAATACATTGTATGGATATGCTAATGCTGAATATAAGACAGTGTTTTACAACTAAACATAGTGCAAATTTACCATAATGATGGATATAAATGCACTGAAAGCAGTTTCCACTTGGTGATCAATAAAGGAAAAAGCATCAATAATTCTATCAGAGAACAGCTGGAGCTGTTGTCAAGGTAACATGATAGATAGCGTAGCATAATATCAGACCAGACAGGTGTTCTTTTCCACACCAAGCCTGACCTCACCTTTAAGCCGGTCCTGCTGGCCGTAACACAGCCAGGCGTCGAGCAGGAAAAAAAGGTCATAAACAGCAATTATTACAAAATGACAAGCAAACAATCAGAAAACTGGCAAAAATCAATGAGAAATTACAAGAAAATTTTCATAAGATTGGCCAAACAATTACCAGAAAAGTTCTTGAAAATTAGCCAGAAAATGATAAAAAAAAAAAAAACGAATAAAAAGAGGACCATAGCTATATAGTTGTTGTTGTTTTTTTTTTTTTTTTTTTTTTTATAAACAAAATTATATTATATGAAAAATCCCTCAAAAGAAAAAAGAACTAAAGTGAATTTGGTTGCAGGGGGAAACTAAAACACAGGGCCCCCGGAGGATTTGTTTGGCCTGGGGCCCCTAAACCCGCAGGTGCACGCCCCACCAGCACGCTGCAGTGGGGCTGAGGAACGGCATTGTGGGAAATGTAGTCCATCGCTGACTGCAGCAGAAGAGGAGGAGACGGGCGGAGGGACAGGAAATGACATCAGCATGTTGCTGTCCTGCAGGACAACAGCGCCACCTGCAGGACAAACCAGGATTTTACAGTCAAGTTTCATCTAAGACCCTGGTGGTCAAAGTGGGGTTCAGGGGCCCTCCAGGGATCCTTTCGGTCAGTGGCCCCCAACCCAGTCCTCAAGAACCTCCAAACCTGCAGGTTCTGGTTTCAGCTCTACTCCTGCACACCTGACCCAGTTAAGGTCCACACACCTTCATGCTCGCCCTCTTCAGGTAGATCTGTTTCAACCAATCAGCATGAAGCCCTTAAATGGATCAGGTGAGAAAGAAAGAAAAACAAAAGCCTGCAGGACAGGGGGTCCCTGAGGCCTGGGCTGGAGACCACTGCTTTAGGGGCTTCCAGGGGTCCTCAGAGGAGGAAGAGATTAATTTAACTGTAATTTATATACTGTGACGATACAAACTGTATGAGTGTTCCATATCAGGATCCCGTCATGAGGGGTCTGCGGATTATTCAGAGCCGGTCTGGGGGTCCCGGATGTGAGAAGACGTGAGGCTGGTGTGTGTCCGGGGCTCCGTGCGTCAGGCGGTGTGCGGGCAGCCGCGGCGGCGGTCAGGCGCTCCGCGGGCAGCTAAAGCGGTTCGGTGTGACGTGAAGGACCTCCTCCTCCGCACAGCAGCTCAGTAATGGCGGAGTACGACAGCTACGATGAGCGGGACCGGGCCTACGGCAGCTTCGGCGGGAACAGAGGGTAAGAGAGGCGGCCGCCGGGCGGCACGGCGCCCCGGCCGGGTCTTACACACACAAATCCCCCCAGTGGCGCTGATATTGTGCGTCTGCGAGGCGGCAAGGCCTCGCCGCGGCTGCCGAGCGCCGCTCGGTGCTCAGGCCGGGCAGGCGGCGCGGCAGGCGGCGGCGGCGCTGGGACAGGCCGCGGTGTGGAGCTAGCCGCTGCTAGCAGCTTAGCCTGCCAGCTGCAGGTCGGACATCACACACAGATGTGGCCGTTAGGGTTGGATCAGGGACCGGCTCGGGGTTAGACACACGCGGCGGCGCGGCGCGGTCCTCCGCGGCCGGCCGGAGGCTCCGTGTGCGGCTGCCGGCGGGCCGGAGGCGGCGGGGCTGCAGCCCACATGGCTGCAGGCAGCTGCTGGATGGCGAAGCTCCTCCATCTAACATCTGTCCGTGTGTGTGTGTGTGTGTGTGTGTGTGTGTGTGTGTGTGTGTGTGTGTGTGTGTGTGTGTGTCATTGTGCGTGCGTGCGTGTGTGTGTGTGTGTGTGTAGCTGCACCGGGCTCACGGTGCATGAGGCGGGATCGCGGGGCCGGCGGCCTCCTGCAGGAGCTCCGGCTGGATCCTGCGTGTCTCTGCAGAGGAGAGCCGGGCCGAGCCGGACCTGCAGGACTACACACACACACACACACACACACACACACACACACACACACACACACACACACACACACACACACACTCCCTCTCTCTCTCTCTCTCTCTCTCTCTCTCTCTCTCTCTCTCTCTCCGAGCAGCTGGGAGGCTGCGGTGTGTTCACGCTGTGGAAGCATGAAGATGAAGTGGGATTTCAGATGTCAGCCTCAGCTGCAGCTAACCGGTGTTTTCATTGTTGAATCTGTCGATTATTTTTTCAATCAGTTGATTATTGAAGGTTCAGAAAGCTGTTCAGACCATAGAAAGAGGATTTGGAGAACTCTTTCTGTTTCTGTATCTGTGTGGCGGCCTGATGGTTTATCACCAAAATCACAGTGTGTTCACTGTGATGAACCACACACACACACACACACACACACACACCATGCCCGTTGTAGCAGACAGTTCAGAGGAGGAGGTTTTGCTCTGGTTCGGTGTAAACACACTGTGGTTCCTCTGCAGAACCACTTTCATGTCCAAACAGTGAGAGCTGACCTGCAGCACGGCTCCTCTGTAGTACAGTGTGTAGTAGTATGTAGTGTAGTGTAGTGTAATGTGTAATGTAGTTTGTAGTATAGTGTGGAGTATAATGTAGAATATAGTATAGTGTAGTGTGTTGTATAGTATGATAGTGTGTAGTATAGTATAGTGTTGTGTAGTGTGGTGTATAGTATAGTACAGTGTAGTGTGTAGTATAGTAGGATAGTGTGTAGTATAGTGTAGTGTGGTGTATAGTATAGTACAGTGTAGTGTGTAGTATAGTAGGATAGTGTGTAGTATAGTATAGTGTTGTGTAGTGTGGTGTATAGTATAGTACAGTGTAGTGTGTAGTATAGTAGGATAGTGTGTAGTGTGTATTATAGTATAGTGTTGTGTAGTGTGGTGTATACTATAGTACAGTGTAGTGTGTGTAGTATAATGTAATGTAGTGTATAGTATAGTGTAGAGTATAGTTCAAGGATTCAAGGAACTTCATTGTCATACCAGCTCACATTTACATGTCAGTGGTACAAAATTAGGACTCAGGTCCTGGTATAAGCCTAAGTAAATAAATAAAGCAAGGTAAAAAAAAACCCCAAAAAAACAAGTATAATTATAAAAAATAAGATATATAAGTATAAACAGTATATATGAATATAAACATTATAAGTATAAACAGTATGTATCACTATAAACAGTATTTATGGATAAATATAAACAGTCTATAAATATAAAGTAGAAAAAAGTATATATATATATATATATATATATATAAAGAAATATATAAACAGCCTATATAAATATAATCAGTATGTTATAATATAAACAGTGTATATGAATAGAAAGTGAACCAAGTGACAGAACCCGACGCCGGGTGTTGGGATTCAGGAGCTGCAGACTTGATACAGTCAGTCCTGAAATTAGCTCATGAGTGCTAAACACGCATGTTAGTAGTTTAGCATGTGTGTAGTTTAGTGTAGTGTAGTGTAGTGTGTAGTACAGTGTAGTGTAGTGTGTAGTACAGTGTAGTGTAGTGTGTAGTACAGTGTAGTGTAGTGTAGTGTGTAGCACAGTGTAGTGTAGTGTGTAGTACAGTGTAGTGTAGTGTAGTGTGTAGTACAGTGTAGTGTAGTGTAGTGTGTAGTACAGTGTAGTGTAGTGTAGTGTGTAGTACAGTGTAGTGTAGTGTGTAGCGTAGTGTAGTGTGTAGTACAGTGTAGTGTGTAGTGTAGTGTGTAGTACAGTGTAGTGTAGTGTGTAGTACAGTGTAGTGTAGTGGATTATGGGAGCTTCGATTTTTCGATTATAGCGATTGCAGCGTTTGTCGATTCGATGCGATTATTGGTGCCACGATTCTTTGATTATTGCGATTCTTACAGCTATTTTCCATGCAAGACTGATTTTGGGTTAATCTTTGGCTAGCTTTGGAAATTAATAGCCCATAAATTAACTCATGTCACTCTCAAAATAAAGATTTTTTTTTTAACATTTGACTAGGAATTATTTTTCAAAGACAGAAAATATTTTGACTATGTAATCTGGGAATAGCTCCCAACATTTCACCCAACATTACCATGGAGCACAGCCCCATCTAGGGGCCAGTGAAAGAACTGCATAAGCCAGTTCCATCATAACAAAGAGTAACTCAAAATTTGGTCCACAAGCACTACAGTACACCACTGACTATGATTTATTTATTTATTTATAATAATTTATAATTTATCGTGTTGTGAAAGTACTTGACGGTGGCGTGCGTTTGGTGGGTGGAGATAAAAGGCCGGCGGATCAGGAGGGGGCTTGTCTGTAACGTCTGGTTTGACGTAGGGATGCTAACCGGTGGCCGTTTGACCGGTTGTTGACCGTTTGAACTTTAACCGAATAATCTTGTCGGTTAAAAACCCTTTAAGCCTGAACTAGAGTGCCTGTAGAGAGAGGGTCTCCTTACGCCGCCATTGCTGTGAAAAAACTGAACCGTTGGAGTGAACGGAGTTGTCGCCTCTCTCTCTTCAGGCACTCTAGTCCGAACGTGTCGTCGCCGACACAAATGCACATGTCAGATTGTAAATACCGTAACTACCGTAAGGTTTTATCGATCGAAAAATTCCAACTGTTCCTGAAGGCGGAGAAGTTGCTCTTGCGCTTACATACAGTTTAATACGGTAACCATGGCGACGGGACGCTCTGCCGGGTTTCGATGACGTCATTACGCACAGAGCTCAGCTCGGTAGAGACAGACCGGAGAAACCATAGATATCGATAATAATTATATTATATTATATTATATTATAATTATATTATAGATATTATAGATATCTACGGGAGAAACGAGCCAAGCTTCTGCAGGTCGTGGACGTAGTGGTTTGCGTCCAGGGCAAGACAATGGCGCCGGTGCTAGCGCTGCTAGCTTCTATTTGTTGCGGTTATTCTTTTATGGTTTACAGACGGTAAAATAATATTCTCTGTTAACCGAAATAAACCGATTAATGAGGCCCGGTGGTCGACCAAGAAAATTTTCCATTTTCGCCATCCCTAGTTTGACGTGCAGCTTCATGGGACGCAGGGCGAACGAGGGCAACAGCAAATTAAAGGCCGACTCCTTCAGCATTCGCCACGATGAAATTACCTAAAATATGCCACCCTGTCTTTCAACGAATGCACAAAAAATCACAAAGATGCTGCCGAAAACAAACAAAAAAAAAAAAACATAGAAAGCCTGCAGGATTCATATATGAGCAGCCGGGTAACCCACTGTGTCCGGTGGCCTCCCTGGAGAAACAGCCTCCCTCTGCCTGCTGCCTCCTGATCCACCTGCCTTTTATCTCCACCCAAAGCGGACACAGTGTGACAACGCCGATGTATGGTAAATTAACAGTTTGCTTTTATTATTATTATTGTTATTGTTAAAACCGACATGAGGCATACGTCTGCGCAAAAACGCACCTGTGGCTACACGCACACCAAAAGAGGAGTCCAAACATAATTGAACACTATTTTAACAAATGTGCTGTTAATGGAAATATCCAATTCAACATTAACGAGCCCAGATAGCCTGATGTGACCTGATGCTGGCACTAGATGGAAAAGCAATCTGTGCGTCTGTGTTACTTGGCAACCGTTCTGTCCACTCTGTCTTGCTTGGTGGGAGAATGAATAGTTCTCAGTTTTCCTTGTGTGTTTATTTTATGGGCTGTATGTAGGGTAACCGTTTAATAAAATCAATAAGCCCCTTGAAGCCGTGAGTTACAGTGATTTTACAACGGCTTTCCGTTTGCTATGGTCCCACCTACTAAACTGTCCGGGTGGCGCGCGCGTTACCTACCTTTTCTTCCGGGTACCCGTTTTTTTTTCCCGGCTTGGTGGAAAAGAATCGACGTGAAAAAATCGATGCACAAAAGCATCGTGACGCATCGCGATTTTGATGAATCTAACCCACCACTAGTGTGTAGTGTGTAGTACAGTGTAGTGTAGTGTAGTACAGTGTAGTGTAGTGTAGTGTGTAGTACAGTGTAGTGTAGTGTAGTGTGTAGTACAGTGTGTAGTGTAGTGTAGTGTAGTGTAGTACAGTGTAGTGTAGTGTAGTGTGTAGTGTGTAGTACAGTGTAGTGTAGTGTAGTGTGTAGTACAGTGTGTAGTACAGTGTAGTGTAGTGTGTGTAGTACAGTGTAGTGTAGTGTGTAGTACAGTGTAGTGTGTAGTGTGTAGTACAGTGTAGTGTAGTGTGTAGTACAGTGTAGTGTGTAGTACAGTGTAGTGTAGTGTGTAGTACAGTGTAGTGTGTAGTACAGTGTAGTGTAGTGTGTAGTACAGTGTGTAGTACAGTGTAGTGTAGTGTAGTGTGTAGTACAGTGTGTAGTACAGTGCGTAGTACAGTGTGTAGTACAGTGTAGTGTAGTGTAGTGTGTAGTACAGTGTAGTGTAGAGTACAGTGTAGTGTAGTGTGTAGTACAGTGTAGTGTAGTGTAGTGTGTAGTACAGTGTAGTGTAGTGTGTAGTACAGTGTAGTGTAGAGTACAGTGTAGCGTAGTGTGTAGTACAGTGTGTAGTACAGTGTAGTGTAGTGTAGTACAGTGTGTAGTACAGTGTAGTGTAGTGTAGTGTGTAGTACAGTGTGTAGTACAGTGTAGTGTAGTGTGTAGTACAGTGTGTAGTACAGTGTGCAGTAGTGTGTCAGTTCCATCACACACACTTCCTGTTCTCCATGAGGAAGGACATAATCCAGGATGCTGTTTAATCTCAGGTTAGGAAATCCTAAACACTCCAGTAATCCAACAGCGCTCATCAGCTGTGATGTATGTTACCTAGCAACTGACGCTACTTGTCTGATCATGCTAATGCTAACATGCTAATTAGCGTCGCTCCGGCAGCTGAGTTTTGTTTCCATTTGTGGGAAAAAAAATCGAGGTGATTGGTTGGCAGAGCGCCATGTGACTGCAGCATCAAAGCCCTGGGGGGCGGAGCCTAGCTCTGGTAATGAGCATGATGTCATCAAATGGCGACACATGGTTTAGTTGGTTGAGTTAAAGCAGATTAAAGAAGTTAGCTCACAGCTAACGCCACCTGGTGGAAACAGGAAGACCTAACACTTTTATTTTGAAGAGTTTTTTGTTGGTTACGGTGTTTGTGTACGACACTGCTCATGTCTTAATTGACTCTGTGCACAAGACGAGTGACGCACATCCGGTTTCTCCAGATAGCGGCTCTTCAGTTTCCGGTCTATGTAATGGCTAAGCCTAACACTTACATATTCTCCCGGTGCCTCACGGATTTGCCCAGACTAACGATAAACTATGTCCACCGAAACGTTGCTGCCACTTCCCCTGCCCCCAAAAGCAAACGAGAAAGGGTTTTAAGTTATACATCTCCAGCTATTTGCACAACATCGAAGGTATGTAATTTAGAGAACGTTAGCTAACGGTCGTTAGCTAGCGTTAGCTAACTAACGTAGATGGTTAGCACCAGGCGAATCACACCGTAACGTTTGTTGTGTACAATGAATCTCGTTTTTGTATCCAGTGGCAAGTTAGCTGACTATACCTGAGGCCTGTATCATGAAGCGGGATTAAGGCGTTAGCGAGATAACTTCAGGCTCAACTCCAGATTTTCTGTATCACAGAGCTGGTTCACCTCTCATCGGGATAGGATACCTATCCTAAACCTGTTCTGAGAGCTAGCCTGCTAGGGTTAGGGATAGGGCTGACCCTGCTATCAACTTGATGTACTGACATGATTGGATTTTGGCGTCCGCTTTATTTTATTATAGCCTGTAAAGCAGACACGCAACACGTCTGTGCAGTGCAGTGAGTTCAGAGGTGTCAGCGTCAGATGTGGACTACTTGAGCCACTGATGTGTAGTTTGAGCATTTATGCCGTGGCTGCCTTCTCTTCGTGGCAGCCACGGTGTTCGGTTTAGTGTGTACATTTTGTTTTTCCTCCTCATACTTTTCCAGTCAGCTGCCTCGGAGCCCTCCCTTATACATGCGCGTTCACGGCTCTTGATGAGACAAACCTGGATTGAGTGAGCGAGTTGATAACCAGCGTCGTGATACCGGTTATTCCTGATCACCATGATCTCTGTTAGTGTAGCCGGATAGGTCTGAGAGATCCTGGGAAAACTGAGCTTGCTTCATGATACAGGCCTCAGGTATAGTCAGCTAACTTGCCACTGGATACAAAAACGAGATTCATTCTACACAACAAACGTTACGGTGTGATTCGCCTGGTGCTAACCATCTGCGTTAGTTAGCTAACGCTAGCTAACGACCGTTAGCTAACGTCCTCTAAATTACATACCTTCGATGTTGTGCAAATAGCTGGAGATGTATAACTTAAAACCCTTTTCTTGTTTGCTTTTGGGGGCAGGGGAAGTGGCAGCAACGTTTCGGTGGACATAGTTTATCGTTAGTCTGGGCAAATCCGTGAGGCACCGGGAGAATATGTAAGCGTTAGGCTTAGCCATTACACAGACCGGAAACTGAAGTGCCGCTATCTGGCGAAACCGGATGTGCGTCACTCGTCTTGTGCACAGAGTCAATTTAGGACGGGAACACCGGTCGCCCGTAACGACGCGGGGCCCCCTGCTGGCGTGTGGAGGTACTGCAGGTGGAGTCTGTTTTGATTGGCAGGTGAAGGAGGGGTGTGGCCGCTCCCCTCGACCCTGATCATGTTTGAATAATGAGACATTAATATGAGTGATAATGAGGTGCACAGCTCAGGAGCAGATGGATCACAGGTGGGAGTTTCCTCACGTTTGAGTCTCGTCAGGTGGGACAGGTGTTGGTGTGTCTGCTCATATTATCATATTTAGAAAGGCGTCACTCACTCTTGGATCCAGATGTTCCTCATCAGGATGTTGGGTTCCTCTGAGCTGAATGTTCACTTCCTGGTTGCAGGCGGCGGCGCCTGGCACCGAACCCGAAGCCGAACCCTGCCAGGTGTCACTGTCACACCTGAGGCTCACACCTGCAGCGCAGAGGGCCTGATTACTGAGCTTCCAGTGGATTTGAACTGATTTTAATACGTTTAAACATGTTTGTCTGTACATTTCTCATGCACACACACACACACACTCATGCAGACATACACACACATAAGTACACATACACAGCAGACATTGCGTGTTCAGGCCCAGTGTATCTCCCATGATGCCGTGTGTTGCAGGCCGCGTGGCGGCGCGCCCGGCGGCTCCAGGAAGCAGAAGGAGCTGCCGTCGGAGCCGCCGTACACGGCGTACGTCGGCAACCTGCCCTTCAACACCGTCCAGGGAGACATCGACGCCATCTTCAAAGAGCTCAGCATCCGCAGCGTCCGGCTGGTCAGAGACAAAGAGACAGACAAGTTCAAAGGTCAGGACACACACACACACACACACACGTTAAACCCTAAACACATGTTCTTGTTCTGGTCAGGTTTTCCATGCGTTCTGTTCAGCTGCCAGGTTGCTATTGGCAACCAGTTCTTAGCCTTTGGCAGCCATCAGCTGTTATATTTTTTTATAAAAATATAAGAAAAGGGACAAAATCAAGAAAAAGGTGCAGCTCAGAGTGAATCAGTGTTTGTGGCTCGTGCTGTCCGTGTGTTTGAGCTGTGTGCTTCACAAACAGCTGATCCACCGGACGGACGGCCAGGTGACCCTGGAGCAGCACACACCTGCACACGGCCCGGCCGGCCAGTTAGAACACGCCAAGACACACACACACACACACACAGACTGGTGCTTCTCTCTATTGCTGTTGACATTAAAGGGCTAAAACACTGAAAACAAATGTGTGGAACGTCCATGAATAATAGAATAATGATGACCTGGTTCTGGTTGTGGTTCTGGTTGTGGTTCTGGTTGTGGTTCTGGTTGTGGTTCTGGTTGTGGTTCTGGTTGTGGTTCTGCTGTGTGATGAAGTCTCTGTGTGTCTCTCAGGGTTTTGTTATGTGGAGTTTGACGACCTGGACTCCCTAAAAGACGCTTTGGCGTACGACGGCGCTGTGAGTATGTCTTCCTCGTGGTGTGTGTGTGTGTGTGTGTGTGTGTGTGTGTGTGTGTGTGTGTGTGTGTTGGAGCTCAGCACACACACACACACACACACACACACACACACTTTAATAATCAGGCAGATTTGACACCTGGACACATTCATCAGGTTTGTGTCAGTCACATGGGAGACGGGTGAGTCAGCAGGAAATCAGTAAAAAATGAAAATTTTAAGTTTGTAATTATAACATATATATATATATATATATATATATATATATATCTACATATACATGTACAGGCCAAAAGTTTGGACACACCTTCTCATTCAATGCGTTTTCTTTATTTTCATGACTATTTACATTGTAGATTCTAACTGAAGGAATCAAAACTATGAATGAACACATGTGGAGTTATGTACTTAACAAAAAAAGGTGAAATAACTGAAAACATGTTTTATATTCTAGTTTCTTCAAAATAGCCACCCTTTGCTCTGATTACTGCTTTGCACACTCTTGGCATTCTCTCCATGAGCTTCAAGAGGTAGTCACCTGAAATGGTTTTCCAACAGTCTTGAAGGAGTTCCCAGAGGTGTTTAGCACTTGTTGGCCCCTTTGCCTTCACTCTGCGGTCCAGCTCACCCCAAACCATCTGGATTGGGTTCAGGTCCGGTGACTGTGGAGGCCAGGTCATCTGCCGCAGCACTCCATCACTCTCCTTCTTGGTCAAATAGCCCTTACACAGCCTGGAGGTGTGTTTGGGCTCATTGTCCTGTTGAAAAATAAATGATCGTCCAACTAAACGCCAACCGGATGGGATGGCATGTCGCTGCAGGATGCTGTGGTAGCCATGCTGGTTCAGTGTGCCTTCAATTTTGAATAAATCCCCAACAGTGTCACCAGCAAAACACCCCCACACCATCACACCTCCTCCTCCATGCTTCACAGTGGGAACCAGGCATGTGGAATCCATCCGTTCACCTTTTCTGCGTCTCACAAAGACACGGCGGTTGGAACCAAAGATCTCAAATTTGGACTCATCAGACCAAAGCACAGATTTCCACTGGTCTAATGTCCATTCCTTGTGTTTCTTGGCCCAAACAAATCTCTTGTGCTTGTTGCCTCTCCTTAGCAGTGGTTTCCTAGCAGCTATTTGACCATGAAGGCCTGATTGGCGCAGTCTCCTCTTAACAGTTGTTCTAGAGATGGGTCTGCTGCTAGAACTCTGTGTGGCATTTATCTGGTCTCTGGTCTGAGCTGCTGTTAACTTGAGATTTCTGAGGCTGGTGACTCGGATGAACTTGTCCTCAGAAGCAGAGGTGACTCTTGGTCTTCTTTTCCTGGGTCGGTCCTCATGTGTGCCAGTTTCGTTGTAGCGCTTGATGGTTTTTGCGACTCCACTTGGGGACACATTTAAAGTTTTTGCAATTTTCCGGACTGACTGACCTTCATTTCTTAAAGTAATGATGGCCACTCGTTTTTCTTTAGTTAGCTGATTGGTTCTTGCCATAATATGAATTTTAACAGTTGTCCAATAGGGCTGTCGGCTGTGTAGTAACCTGACTTCTGCACAACACAACTGATGGTCCCAACCCCATTGATAAAGCAAGAAATTCCACTAATTAACCCTGATAAGGCACACCTGTGAAGTGAAAACCATTTCAGGTGACTACCTCTTGAAGCTCGTGGAGAGAATGCCAAGAGTGTGCAAAGCAGTAATCAGAGCACGTGTCTGTGTGCACGTGACACCGCAGACCGCACTGCACCACTGGCTAACATGACCTCTGACCCCTGCAGTTGTTAGGCGACAGGTCACTGAGGGTGGACATCGCAGAGGGGCGGAGACAAGAGCGAGGAGGCGGCGGCTTCGGCTTCAGGAAAGACGACAGAGGTGAGCGCCGCCGCACGCACACGCCTCGCGGGGCCACACGCCACCGGGATTATTTAACCGGATTATTCCACGGAATTAGCCGCTGATTTCAGGTTTTGTGGATCTGTGATCATCCATCACGTTGGTACACATTTTCTTGTCAGATATCAGATTGGCTGATATCTTCCAGCTCTTGTGGCTGATCCTGATTCTCCGTCATTTTTATTCAGTTTTTATTTTATTTGAACTGAACGACAGCGCCACCTAGTGTTTCAGTGTGAACCTGTCAGGGCGGGGTCAGGGGGTTCAGGGCGGGATCAGGGCAGGGCGGGGTCAGGGTGGTTTCAGGGCGGGGTCAGGGGGTTCAGGGCGGGGTCAGGGGGTTCAGGGCGGGGTCAGGGGGTTCAGGGCGGGGTCAGGGGGTTCAGGGCGGGGTCAGGGCGGGGTTCAGGGCGGGGTCAGGGGGTTCAGGGCGGGGTCAGGGGGTTCAGGGCGGGGTCAGGGGGGTTCCCGCTCTGGCAGCTTGTTGGTCCAGCAGGAAGTGAAAGTAAACATCTGATCTCAGATCAGGATGGAAACCCTCGAGCTCCAAACTCTACAAGAAAAATAACAGAAGCTTCACCGCCACGCCGCCTCCCAGCCGCGAGGGTGTGTGTGTGTGTGTGTGTGTGTGTGTGTGTGTGTGTGTGTGTGTGTGTGTGTGTGTGTGTGTGTGTGTGTGTGTGTGTGCTGCGGCCCTGCTTCTCTGAAATGAGCTGAATGTTCCTGCCTCACTAACCCTCTGACTCGCACGCTGCCGCCTCCTGTCCTCCTCTCCTCCAAGTGTGTGTGTGTGCGTGCGTGCGTGCGTGCGTGCGTGCGTGCGTGCGTGCGTGCGTGCGTGCGTGCGTGCGTCTGCGCCGTGACTTGGAGGTAGAGGGCGACTCTTCATCCTTCATGTTTCATCCTCATCCTCACCTCCAGCCGGTCCAGCAGACGTCAGATCAGATCCCCGGGCCGTAAGGTTGTAAAAGCACAAAGCTGTCTGCGTCGCCATGGAGACGGGAAGGTTGGTTTGCGGCTGCATCCTCAGCATCTAATGCTGCATTCATGTCCTGTGGGAAAAACCAGTGCACCTGGCAGACTTAACGCACCGAGGGCCGATGAAGCCTTCAGGCTCCATGTTTGTAGTTTTCTTTGGACTTTGTTTAGACGCGTCGCTTTGTTCCCTCGTTGTTTCTCAAACGGCGGCGACAGGATGACCAAGGTGAAGCGTGAGGCGTTCACTGGCAGCGGGAATCTGTGTGAGGAAGTACAGTAGACGACAGGAAGCCAAAACACGAGGATGATGGGAAACAAACTCAAAGATGAGTAGGCCTGTCACGATAACAAATCTGGCTGTGCGATTAATTGCATCAGAAATTATTGCGATAAGCGGTAATATTGTGTAATGTTGTGCTTTGAAGACCATTTTTATTGTTGTAATTTTGACATTTTCAGACCATTCTTCAAACTTATAATAATAATAATGATGATAATAAAGGCATAATGATCCAAGAATACCCTTTTGAAGAGAAATAAACATATATTCAATATTTAAAAATGTAAGCAAGAAAAATTAAATATTCAAAATGAATAAGACATAAAAATACCAAAATAAAAAAATAAAGATCTTATAATACAAAAAAATTGACCAGCTGTCCCTGATAACAAAAAATGCACTGTAATAAAAAAAAACACACAACCAAAAAGTTGAAATGGACTCTATCTGTTATCAGAAACTTGAATAAAAACCAAAAACAATATAAAAAATAGACTTTTTCTCTATTAAGAAAAAAACACTCAAAAACTACACAGAGCCAAAACAAAGTCTTTGTCAACAATATTTAGATGAATATTAAACATCAGCAGACTGACAGTCCTGAACAGTCAGAGACACTGGATGGCAGGAGCGCTCCCTCCGGTCATTCCTCTGATGGAGCAGCTCACCTGGCTGAAGGTGCTCCTGTCCTCTGCTCTTTGGCAGAGTCGAGGAAAACAAACACCCAGAGTTACCGACTTCATTTAAATTTACTGTGCGGTTAACCCACTTAGCGCATATCGCGACAGGCCTCCTGCTGAGTCCACTTACAGTGAAGCTCACGGGGCCTGGAGAAGTCCCCGAACCACAGTTTGGGTGCCTGGCAGTGCTGTGGCAGGACAGAGGAACGGCCGGCCTGCTGGGGCGGGGCGGGCCCGAGGCGACACACTCTCTTTGGGAATAAACCAACCAGGAAGCAGCAGCAGCAGCTCTGGTGCAGCCACAGGGGACGGCTGTGATGTGGTGACGACACGATAATGACACGGTGACGACGCGATAATGACACGGTAACGACACGGTGACGACGCGATAATGACACGGTGACGACACGATAATGACACGGTGGCGACACGGTAACGACACGATAATGACACGGTGGCGACACGATAATGACACAGTGACGACGCAATAATGACACGGTGACGACCCGATAATGACACGGTGACGACGCGGTGATGACACGGTAACGACACGGTGAGGACACGGTAACGACACGGTGGCGACACGATAATGACACGGTGACGACGCGATAATGACACAGTGACGACACGATAATGACACGGTGACGACGCAATAATGACACGGTGACGACGCAATAATGACACGGTGACGACACGGTGACGACGCGATAATGACACGGTGACGACGCAATAATGACACGGTGACGACACGATAATGACACGGTGACGACGCAATAATGACATGATAACGACACGGTGACGACGCGATAATGACACGGTGATGACGGTGACGACACGTAACGACACATGCAGGTAGTAACAGTTTTCTTACGTGTGACAGTGCAGAATAATAATGATTATGATAATAATAATAACAATGATTATGATAATAATAATAATGATAATAATAATAATGATAATAATAATAATGATAATAATGATAATAATAATAATAATGATAATAATAATAATAGCGGTAATATCAGTATGAAGAGCAGCAGCTCCTCAGAGGGAGCACACTGTTCTGTCAGGGTGCTGGTAGGCCTGGTTTTTCCCACGTGACGTGAACGCAGCGTGGCTCTGCCTGAGGAGGACTAACCCAGCGCTCTACTTCCTGCTCTCTGAGCCTGCAGGACGAGGAGCCGCTCCTCCTCTTCTCTTCTCTTTTCCTGCTCCTCCTCCTCTCCTCCTCCTCTTCTCTTTTCCTGCTCCTCCTCCTCCTCCTCCTGCTCCTCCTGCCCCCCCCCTCGGTGTTGACCCTGCTGTGTCTCCTGCAGGCAGAGGAGGATCTCGCGGCTCCAGAGGAGGTCGTGACTCCAGAGAGGACTTCTACGACCAGCCAGGAGGTGTGGTCAGAGATTACAACAGCTCAGGTTGGACAGCCGTGGACAGCCAATCAGAGTAGAGCACACTCCTAACAGCCAATCAGAGCAGAGCACACCCTTAACAGCTAATCAGGTCAGACCATGCTGTAGGTACTGCTGGGACGCAGCCAATCAAATGACAGAACCGGAGATAAAGCAGATTAATCCAGACTGACGTAGATTAAACCAGACTAAACTGGATGGAACTAGACAAAACAAGACGGAACCTGACTGAACCAGACGACATGAATAAACCAGATTAAACCAGATTAAACCAGATTAAACCCGAGTAAACTATACTAGACTCTACAAGACCAGGGATGAGACTAACCCTGCGTTCCAAGTGAGCGAGAGGGGCGGAGCTCAGGGAGGACGGATGGAGTGTGCATACGCATGCATACTGCATACTACACTGCATACTTTGTAGGGGCAGCTGCAGTACATACTAAAAGTAAAAAGTAGAAGTATGTGATTTGGAACGCAGAGCAAGTTAACCTGAAGTGCAGCAACACCTGGGCTCCGTTTCCCAAAGCAGCTTTAGTCTGTTCACCTGAAATGAGGGAAACTCTGAGTTTTCCGTTTCACAGAGGGAGGTAAGTCAAAGCAGAGACAGAGGGGGAACTCCAGCCTGTTTCAGAGGGAGGGAACTGAAGCTCTCGGTCAGTTACCGCAGTAACAGACTCCATGAAACTAACCTGGTCAGGACCAGGTTTTTCTCATGTGTCCGCCCTCTTTCAGCCACACGGGATTTAACTTCCTCATTCAGTCAGCAGGTGAGTTTTGGCGTGGTATATTAGTTTTGCCGTTTGTTATTTATAAATAAATAATTAAAAAACAGTGAGTAGGCCTTTATTAGAAGTCCATTAGTAGTTAGGTGGCGACTTTTTTTCACGAACATGGCATGTCCTCTCGACAGTGATCCTGTGGATGAAGGTGCAGTGTTCCTGCACAGAGAATTAAATATTCGGCGGGAGATGGTTATAAGACCGCGCAGAGATGTTTATGCCGAGGTCTTACCTGTTTGAACCATGTTTTTATATTTCATCTTAAGCTGCTGCCAAGTGCGCTTCTCCCCCGCGGGATCGCACCTAAATGAAGTAATTTAATAGGCGACCATTCAAGCAGTTTCCCCTGTAATATTATTGTGATTGGAATGGACTCCATTTAAACTCACGCACTGACCCGAGCAGCAGAGTTCTCCCACGCCGTCTCCCTCTGCTTTGCTGCATTGACGCTGTGTTTTTCCAGCTGTGGGTCACGCGCTCAACTCCAGGTGAACCTACTCCAGGTGATCAAACTGACTCACATCAGTTCTGGAACCCAAAACTCAGAGTTTCCTGTCTCAGAGTCGATCAGCTCAGAGTTCAGGATCAGTTTGCTTCGTCAAACGGAGCCCAGGTGAACACGTTCAGCCAGAAACCACCAAACAAAACCACACGCCATTTATAAGCCAGAGGGAGCTCAGCAGGACTGGACTGGACTGGACCGGACCGGACCGGACAGGACCGGACTGGACTAACAGCAGCAGTTAGGTCAGGCTGAACTGTGGCTGGATAAATGGACAACAGAACCAGCAGTTACCATGGAAACAGCAGTGGAGCCAACATGGCTGCCGGCGGGGCCACACTGAGCACAACTGTATTTATGGGCTGGACCAGGCCTCGCTTTCCCATCATCCCTTTCATCTCAGTCAACTCATGCTCATTGGTCACCTTCCAGGTTCCCAGTACTGGACCCGGTTGTGGGCGTCCATCTTTAATCTCATTTTTTACCCTGTCTGTCTGTCTGCCTGTCTGTCTGCAGGTTATAGAGATGACGACTACATGGGTGGGCGGGGTCGAGGAGGCAGTCGCCCGGGTGACAGGAGGGGGGCAGGAGGGATGGGCCGCTACAGAGAGGGCCCGCATCGCGGAGGACAAACGGACTTCAGAGAACCGTCTGATGGTGAGACAGCTGTCTGTCTGTCTGTCTGCCTGTCTGTCTGTCTGCCTGCCTGTCTGTCTGTCTCTCTGTCTGTCTGTCTGCCTGCCTGTCTCTGCCTGTCTGTCCCTGTCTGTCTGCCTGTCTGCCTGTCTGTCCCTGTCTGCCTGCCTGTCTGTCTGCCTGTCTGTCCCTGTCTGCCTGCCTGTCTGTCTGTCTGCCTGTCTGTCCCTGTCTGACTGCCTGTCTGTCTGTCTGTCTGCCTGCCTGCTTGTCTGTCTGCCTCTCTGTCTGTCTGCCTCTCTGTCTGCCTGCCTGTCTGTCTTTCTGACTGCCTGTCTGTCTGCCTGTCTGCCTGCCTGTCTGTCTGCCTGCCTGCCTGTCTGTCTGTCTGCCTGCCTGCCTGTCTGTCTGCCTGTCTGTCTGCCTGTCTGCCTGCCTGTCTGTCTGCCTGCCTGCCTGTCTGTCTGTCAGGTGGCTCTGTGGTCTGTCCCTTCAGAATAATTTGGATTTCTGTTTGTGTAAGAAAATATTTTTTATAACCTGAACTTTATTTCAAACACACACACACACACACACACACACACACACACACACACACACACACACACACGTAATGATATCTCCACCCGGTTGACTGTGTGTGTGTGTGTGTGTGTGTGTGTGTTGCAGAGGAGCGTGCACAGCGGCCTCGCCTGCAGCTGAAGCCGCGCACGGTGGCCGGCCCGCTCAACCAGGTGGCCAATCCCAACTCGGCCATCTTCGGCGGAGCCAAGCCGCGGGAGGAGGTGATCTCCAAAGAGAAACCATAAGAGACTGAGGCCAGAGGGCCGGCGGGGGGGGGGGGGGGGGGGGGGGGGGGGCCGGGGGGCGGAGGGGGCGGGGCCGGGACGGTGTGTGTGGATAGAGAACTTTAAAGAAAACGCCAACAGAACGAGTTAACGCCACAGTTAGCTTCCCTCCTGACAGCGAGCGAGCAGACGCCGCCCTCCTCTTCTTCCTCGATTTCACTTCAGTTCAACAAAATATTTATTCTTAGAAGGAATAAAATGACACACACACACACACACACACACACACACACACACACACACGCGCACCAACGAGCAGCTTGTGAATGCATGTCCAAACTGTTAACTTGGGTTTCTGCCCCACCTCGGCTTCACTGTGCGTAGTGCCTGCTTCGTCCTGTAGTCTCTCTGCCGGGTCAAAGGTCAAAGGTCACCCACCGCTGGTCTGTAGTGCGAGCGAGGGCTGCGGCGGATTGGCCGGCTCCGCCCTCCGCCGCAGACCCGCAGCGTGACGTTCGAGTTCCTTTCCTCTCCTCAGTGCTCGTCGTGTTTCCTGCACCTGTGGGTTTTTTTTGTTTGTGGTTTTTTTTTTTGTTTTTGTTTGTTTGTTTGTTTGTTTGTTTTGTTTTTATCCGCCTCTTCTTGCCGGGTGGGCGGGGCTTCAGTGTGCGTGGTCTGTTCAGTGTCAGGGAAAATGTCAATCACAAGAGTGGACTCAATGTACCAAGGTGCTCTCCTGTTGGATTGTCCTCTGCCCAAGCCCCTCCCACCTGGCACAGGCCACGCCCCCCAATCGGGACTCCTTCAAATTATTTTGGCTCATTTCTGCTAAAAAATAAATAAAATTAAAAAAAAAAAAAAAAAATACCAAGTAACCTGAGAACCATGATGTTTTTACCTCTGTTCCCATGATGCCCTGCTGAAGAGCCTGTCAGCCAATCAGCACAAACAGGAAGTGTAGCACAGCTTCCCCGCACCCCGCGGTCAGTGCTTCATTCAGGTGGCCAGGGAAAGACAAGCTTCCTGAGTAGTTAGTACCAGTTATTTTCAACATGTTGGATTCTGACTGGCTGCAGTGACTGATAAACAAACAAACAAACAAACAAACAAACAAACAAACAAAACTACAATCATGGCGTCTCGTGTGGCTTCACTTCCTGCTCGCTGCTTTTCTTTTTCTCGTTTCCCAGTGGAACCTGAAGGCAGCACGGCTCCAGCGGGGAAGCGTTTCTATTGGCCGAGAGCAGCCGTGACAGGCGTGGCATGTAGTTCAGACTGGCTCCGCCCCCTCACTAACAGTCCTGTGGGCTGATGGGTAATCTCACCTGTCATATGGCGAGGTCGGGTGCAGCTTAACACTTCCTGTTCATGTGGAGGAGGGGGGCGGGGCTCGCGGTCACGTGAGCAGGCGTCCACAGGTACGGCGGCGTGGCGTTCAGGTGCGGCGGCGTGGCGTAGGAGCGTGCTGACACAAGGTGGCGCTGTAGTCTAGATCGCTTTCTGACAACTTCTGTGTTGCAAACCCATTTTTATTTGACATTTTACTGGATCTGATGTCGAGAACGTGGAACCTTTTTCTTACTGTACTATATAGGAGACTCAGCTGTTTTTATTTTTGGGTTTATTTTTTTCCTACACTGTTTATGGCAATAAAATGTATCATCTGACATGATCAAGAATGTGTTTAAATTTGGGAGGGGGGGCCTTGTTTGAAGTTTTCTTCCAAATGAAACCAAGGAGAAGAATAAAGCTTGTTCTGTATTGGCTCAGTAACAAACACACGTCTGCTTCACTGCCTGTGTGTGTGTGTGTGTGTGTGTGTGTGTGTGTGTGTGTGTGTGTGTGTGTACGTGTACGTGTGTGTGTGTGTACGTGTACGTGTACGTGTGTGCGTGTGTGCGTGTACGTGTGTGTGTATGTGTGTGTGTTATCTTGGTGTCAGCAGGTCAAACTCAACTTTACATTCAAATCAAGCAGCTGCACGTCATCAGTCAGAACAGACAGACTTGATTTTCTCACTTATTTGATGATGATGATGAAGATGATGATGATGAAGATGATGATGATGATGATGATGATGATGATGACGGTGACACAAAAGGAAAACCTGAGCAGGTTCACTTGATTTCTTTCTGGTGAGCAAATTGACATAAATACATCCCAAAATGAGCAGAACATCAGAAAACAATCGGAGAAGAAACTTCAAGACGAACAGAAAATTAGTAAATAAATAAAAATAATAAAAAGCCAAATATAAGAAGGGAAAAATTTAGAAAAATAGCAAAATAAAAGGGATAAAATGTCAGGTAAAGGATTTCTGTGAAGATAACTGTTTTGTAATCATTTAAAGGTGAGCTCCGGGTCCTCGAGTCCTGAAGTTTTTATTCAGGTGGTGAAGTTTTATTTCGACGACAGATGACAGGAAATGCAACGTGAAGTACGGCAGCCTGTCAGCCCAAACCGCGTTCAGCCGCTGCCAGGCGAGGCGGAGGAGAAGCGCTAAACCTAAATGATCTTTATGTTCCTGCGCTGGCGAAAAGGAAGAGGCGCAGGTGAATTAGAGGAATCAAACGTGGAGCCGTTTAATAACAGAACGGCTCCAAAAGCCCCGGCGCTGTCCCGCACGGCAGCAGCCACTTCATGTCCTCTTCAGAAAGTCACACACTTTATTATTTATTATATGGATTATTTTTGTAGAATCTGCGCTTTTTGTAATCAGCATGTCGCTCTGAAAAGTTCTCCAGCTGCAGATGAAACCTCACATTTTAAGAGTGTAAAAAGAAAATGTGTTTAAAGACACTCCTCTTGGAGCAACGGCGCTGCTACAAGCGTTTTTTATTATTATTTTCATGAATCTTTTTGTTTAAAATTCTCTTAATCTTTTTTCCTAATTTATTATCATTATTTATTACACAGTTTTTATTACATACACAATATATTTAGTTTGTTCATTTATTTTTTTCCCCCCTAATTGTCTGATGTTGGCTTTTTTTTTTTTTTTTTTTTTCTAATATTTTACCATCGTCCCGGTCTCTTATTGCTAATTTGCTCATACCCATTTTTGCCGTGTTTTTGAAAGTGATGAAGTGAATTTGCGGGTTTCCACAGTGTGAATGCGTTTGGTTCTTTTCTTCATAATGAGGTTTGTTGTTTCTCCCTGCAGCTTTGTTTCTGTAGGGCTGCCCAGCCAGAAGACTGCAGAATGCCAGACAAATGAAAATCTTTATGAAAAGTAAAAGCAAAAGAAAGAACAGGCTGTCCGCGGCAGCACAGATCAAACAGGAGGCTCTAGCGCCATCTAATGTCTAAAGTCCACACAGCAAGCTAAAAACTTTGATGTTTATAAGTTTTCATGGCTTCGATCCTTGAATTATGTACAAATGTATTTTGCAGCCAAAGTGTTTTTCCCAAAGTTAGCCGGACTTTCTGTGGGACAGGGTTAAAGTCGGGCAGCTGCTCGGAGGGCCGCTGGTGAGGCCGCAGAGGAAGTGCGTTCTGCATGTTCTGCATTGAGGAACCAGTTTGTCCCTTGAAGAACAGGAGCGTTTCCTCGTCGATCCGGTATCAGGTGTTATCGGATCATGTTGGTGTGTGTGTGTGTGTGTGTGTGTGTGTGTGTGTCGGTGTGTGTTTCCTGGACTGTGTGTCCTGACATGGAGGAGAGTCCCGTCCCGTTCTTCCTGCTCCACTGAGCCTAGCCGCTTCTCTCTGACTTCACTTTAATCCCCATTATCCACATTTCCCCGGGCCAGGCAGCGGGCCGGGCAGCGGGCCAGGCAGCGGGCCGTGAGGGAGCCGCTGGCCGGGCACGGAGCCCCGGAGGCGGCTGACAGCTCAGAGACCTGCGGGCTGCTCGCTAGCAGGCGGAGCCGCGCCGAGGTGAGTTAACGAGCTTTTCTCTTAATAAGATCACTTAGTTTGTGGTTAAACTGCTCGGTAAGTGCTTGTGTTGACTTGTTGGAGTCTGTCGCTGTGGTTTCAGAGCCGCTCGCACGAACAAACTGTTGGTTTGGTTGAAGTTTAAAGTTTAAAGTTTGAAGTTTGAAGTTTGTGTGTAAAGTTGAGCGTCGTCAGCTAGCCGGGCTGCTAGCTGCTAGCCGCTCCGCCGCACGGCGCAGACACACCGGCTCTGCTCATGTTACTCATGTTGTGCACATTTCTCCTCAAAGGCGTAACTTAGCTGTTACACACCGAACGGCATTCATTTATTTTAATAAATTATCAGCTTGTGGGTTTGTTTTGCCTGGTAACGTTAACCCCCGGATCCCCTTGCAAACCGTCCCGTCACTTCGCAGTTTAACCAGAACCGGAGGGTCTGATCCCGGGCTGAGCGGCTCCAGCGGCCCCGCCGGGCCCAACCGAGCCCCAGCGAGCCCCGGCGGGGCCCGGCGGGGCTCGGCGGGGCTCGGCGGGCTCAGCTCAAACTCCCCGGCGCTGCGGAGCCGCGGCTGGGCTCGCAAAGTTTGTCGATACGGAAGCAGACATGGAGCTGGCGTGTGTGTGTGTGTGTGTGTGTGTGTGTGTGTGTGTGTGTGTGTGTGTGTGTTCAGGGTGACAGACTGTGGAGTTACAGGGCCGTTTACACGGACCGGGGTCGGGTTTTAACAGCAGAAAATAAATTGAAATTTAGTTTAATCTCCATGGATCTTACGTGCCTGTGTGAGCCGGGCCGAGCCGCTGGGAGGGCGGTGTGTGTGTGTGTGTGTGTGTGTGTGTGTGTGTGTAAGACCTGACGCTGAACCACACACACATTAACATATTTACCTTCTCTTTCATTTCCGTGTGTACGCAGCGCTGCAACACGCCTGTTAGTAAGACCTTTGTTTTGGAAGAAGTGAGCGGAAGTCCCGTGTTTAACCACGGCAGCCTGGCGTCCTGCTGTGACTTTATGACAACAGCAACAACAATAATACGGCTCATAATAATAATAATAATAATAATAATAATAATAATAATACTGCGGTGGCAGCAGCTGAACCACACAGGATCTGCTGCCAGTCTCTGTGGACTCTGGCCGCACTGCTACTGCTAGTCTGGGAGCTTTATTTTGAAAAGTATGAGCGGAAGTGGTCTCTTCTGTTTGCATCGGCATGAAGCCAGAGGTCCGAAGTCCAGATGAGCTGCAGGAAGCTAATGAGGCTAATGTGGCTAATGTTAGCGCTCGGTCACTTTATATAAAACCAACCAGCCCCGATGTTCTATGTGGTTCCATATTGTTCTATACATGTGGTTCTATCATGGTCTATACCTGCTGCTCAGCTGCAGCTCAGGTGATCCCACAGCAGCCAGGTAGAGCCCGTGCACACAGACATCCAGGTGGAAATGAACCAATCAGAGAGCCTGAGTTCTCTCAACATGCCCCTTTTCCACCAGAAAAAACCTGGTGCTAGTTCGGAGCTGGTGCTAGAGCCGGTGCTTAACTGGTGCCAACGAAGAACCGGTTTGCTTTTCCACCGGTCAAGAGCAAAGTGGAGCCAATTCAGAGCCACGTCATGACGTCTTCGGAAAACGTAATGACGGGTGCGCGAGACGCTCGCTCAGAATCACAGTAACCATCATGAATGAATGAATGAATGATACTTTATTAATCCGTTGCAGGAAATTACATTATCACGGCAGCTTCACCACTTCAACACACATAAAACTGCACACTCATACTATACAGTGGCTGCAGCGTCTCTGTCTCTGTCCGCCCGTCCTGTCCTGAAGCCGCTGAAACTGATCAGTGAGTCGGGGATGATGTTGGTGAGCCGCGTCTCAGTCAAGCATATAACGCTGCTTTCCCCATACAGTTTGTGTCCATATAACGCTGCTTTCCCCATACAGTTTGTGTCCATATGATGCTGCTTTCCCCATACAGTTTGTGTCCATATAACGCTGCTTTCCCCATACAGTTTGTGTCCATATAACGCTGCTTTCCCCATACAGTTTCTGGCCCCGGGTGGAGCAGGATCTGGATTTATTAGCGATGCAAATACTGCTTGTGTCTTTACAAGCCAACATTTCAATACAGAGGCGAAAAAAACAATTATTGCCGGCTACCTGTCGGATTCGTGATCGGAACGAATGACAGCGATGTTTAGTTATAAAACGGGTGCTTCTCATCCTTAAATGTAATTTGCTGAGCCGCGTTCCATGCCGTTGTAAAATCATTATAACCCGCGGCTTCTCGGGGATTATTGTTTATGTTTATAGCGTTCGCAGTTCCTGTTTTGTTTTGTAACCCCGCCCACCAATGACGCGGTGGGCCGCGTCATCGGTTCTTTCTCTGGCTCCTGTTTAGCCCCTGCTCGGAGTCGGTGCTTGCCTAGCACCAGTTTGGAACCAGTTTGGCACCAGTTTGGCCCCAGCTCGGGCGGTGGAAAACCAAAAAACTGGTGCTAAGTCAGGCACCGGCTCCGAACCAGCCCTGGTGGAAAAGGGGCCAGAACCCGACAGTCCCGGGTCCTTTGAGAACACGGCTCTGAACCCGCCTGCTGCTCAGGTGATTTCAGGTGATCAGGTGATTTCAGGCTGCCGTCACAGTGTGGAGGTGTCAATAAAGTCTCAGAGGCCACTCACACTGGCAAGTTTGATCCGCGCCCAAGCACGATTGCCCTTAAAATCCGGATTCTTTGACCAGTGTGATCGCTCCGTATCGTGCTTGAATACAGTACACTTCTCCCGCTCTGGCACGGTTGGAAGGGGTGTGCTTCTGCACGGTACGGGCGCGTACATGAGCACATGCACGGTCACGCACGCAGTGCGCGGACGTAAATCATGCAACTTTCCTCCTGCCTCTGCAAAACTGTTTAATGTGCGCAGCGCGATTACCGGCGAATGGCCGCGTTGCGCAATCAATAATCAACCATGATCACTGTCTGTTGTGCTGCTGCAACCGCGTATAAACAAAAGTCGGTTTATAATGAAAGTACAGCAGTCTGTGTGCGGAGATCCGGCAGACCTGGTGCTGGCCGCGGCACCGCGTCGGCACCGGCCGGCACTGGCCGCGGCACCGCGCGGTGTGCGGCCACCCGGTCACCCGGTCTGCCGGATCTGCCAGGTGCCGCTCCGGCTGTCTGTTGGACCTTTCTGAAGAAGGAGGAAGTTACCTCCGAAACTGTCAAGGTAAATAAACATCCCATGTCTGATTAAAGGGACCAAAAACGTTTTTTAGTTAAAAGGAAGACATGATGAATGTATTTGAACTATACTGATTTATAATGACGTCGGGCCATGCCTGTTGTCGTATTTCAACGTGATGACGCGCACACCGGGGGCAATCGTGCTTGGGCGCGTTTGGGAAAAAGGTAATGTGAGTGCAGGCCAGCCGGGGACTGAGGAGGGGGGGGTTTTGGCTTTAGTACGAAACGGGCTCAAACTTGCCAATGTGAGTGGGCCCTCAGTCACGTCCTCAAACATGGCTGCCAGCGCGGCTCTAGCAGGTTCTAGCAGGTTCTAGCAGGTTCTGCTTCTGTGTCTGAGGGCAGTGCGGGGCAGGTCAGGACCTCAGGCCTTTTAAATCAACTTTATTGGCAAATACTCAAAGTCACTTGTCAAAATCCCTTCAGCATGCAAACACAGGCACACACAGCCTGTAGAACACACACACACAGACACACACACACACACACACACACACACACACACACGAGCGCAAGTGAGAAACAGTTTATTAAATATCATAAAAATAGTTTGTTTTGCAAGTTTTTGGGTCATGATCTTATTTTGTAACTTTTTCTTTCTGATTCTCATGTCTTGTTGTGACGAGTGTCTTGGTGGCTGTCAGGTGAGTGTGTTCAGGTGGGAAAGGGTTAACAGCGATGACACACACCATCCTGCATGATGGTGTGTGTGTGTGTGTGTGTGTGTGTGTGTGTGTGTGTGTGTGTGTGTGTGTGTGTGTGTGTGTGTGTTGTAAAGTGGTGACATCATTGTGAGCTGACTCAGGGTGTGTTCAGGACACCAAGTTCACCCAGAAGAAACCTTCAAATTATTGAAAAACACAATATTGTAAAATCACTTCTCAGTCCGTCAGGGTCAGAGGTCAGAGGTCATGCCTGTTGTCTGTCCTCTCTTCTTCTGTGGTGCTGCAGAGCACCTCCTCAGTCTCTCTGAACTGGAATAAAGTGAAGGCACCATGACGCCAGGTCGGCTCCCCAGGCCTTTATAACATTCACATTATTAGGGATGTCCCGATCACGTTTTTTTGCCCCCGAGTCCGAGTCCGAGTCATTTGATTTTGAGTATCTGCCGATACCGAGTCCCGATCCGATACTTCTATAAAACCAGGAAATGATATGTTATTAATGATTGCCAAGAAACAACCGCGGTTCCAGATAGGTCAATATGGAAATGAAATGCACTCTTTGAGACAAATGAAGAAGCTAGTATAACAATTTAAGTGTTTAACAAACTGCATTTTGATAAAAGGCAGTTAATTGGCAAACGCAGATATTGATTAACCGATTTATTTGGACATTAGATTAACATTTTATAATTTAATTATTTTTAATTATTTTCTCAAATGTCTCCACACACAAACATAAATGGCAAGATCTAAGATACTGACAAAATATGTACAAACACAAACAGTAGCAGGAAATAAAATAAAGTACAGAAATTAATACAAAAACCAAGCGGTTGGAAACTAGTATACAGCTGATTGTTTACTGCGCGGGGGGGCTGGGTGCTTGTGTGTGTGAAA